>NW_026682963.1:0-254301 GCF_027887145.1 Ammospiza caudacuta | reverse complement strand
GAAGCCCTGGGCTCCAGGCACACTGCAGCTGCAAAAGGCATCCCAAGGGGAGCGCAAAAGTGACGCAACTTGGCTGCCACCACTGATATTTCCATGAGACCATCCCGAACCATAGGCTGATTTTCCTTCCTAGGGTTAAGGTTTGAGTTACGCCTAGGGTAAGGGTTCTATTAACCAGAAAGCCCTGAGTTCCAAGAACACAGCAGCTGCGAAGGACTAGCCAAGAAGAGCGCAAAAGTACCACAACATGCCTGCCTCCACAGCTTTTTCCTTGGGGACATGCCTAATTCCTGGCTGATTTGCCTTTCTCGTCTTAGGGTTGGGGTTCGGCCTAGGGCTAGATTTTTAAAAGCAGGAAGCCCTGAGTTCCAGGCACACTGGAGCTGTGAAAGGCATCCAAAAGGGAGTGCAAAAGTGCCACAACATGGCTGCTTTCACGGCTTTTTCCTTGGCAAGAAGCCTAACATCAGGCTGATTTACTTTCCCAGGGTTACTGTTAGGCTTAGGCCTAGGGCTAGGATTTTTGAAACTAGGAAGCCCTGGGCTCCAGGCACACTGCAGCTGTTCAAGGCATCCCAAGGGGAGTACAAAAGTGCAACAACATGGCAGCTTTCACAGCTTTTTCCTTGGCACCATCCCTATACCTAGGCTGATTTATCTGCCTAGGGTTAGGGTTAGGGTTCAGCCTAGGGCTTGGATTTCTTTAACCAGGAAGCCCTGAGTTCCAGGCTTACTTCATCTGCCAAAGGCATCCCAAAGGGAGTGCAGGAAGTGCCACAACATGGCTGCTTTCACGGCTTTTCCCTTAGGAAGAACCCTAATACCCGGCTGATTTACCTTCCTAGGGTTACTGTTAGGCTTAGGCCTAGGACTTTTAAAACCAGGAAGCCCTGGGCTCCAGGCACACTGCAGCTGCAAAAGGCATCCCAAGGGGAGCGCAAAAGTGACGCAACTTGGCTGCCACCACTGATATTTCATGAGACCATCCCGAACCATAGGCTGATTTTCCTTCCTAGGGTTAAGGTTTGAGTTACGCCTAGGGTAAGGGTTCTATTAACCAGAAAGCCCTGAGTTCCAAGAACACAGCAGCTGCGAAGGACTAGCCAAGAAGAGCGCAAAAGTACCACAACATGCCTGCCTCCACAGCTTTTTCCTTGGGGACATGCCTAATTCCTGGCTGATTTGCCTTTCTCGTCTTAGGGTTGGGGTTCGGCCTAGGGCTAGGATTTTAAAAAGCAGGAAGCCCTGAGTTCCAGGCACACTGGAGCTGTGAAAGGCATCCAAAAGGGAGTGCAAAAGTGCCACAACATGGCTGCTTTCACGGCTTTTTCCTTGGCAAGAAGCCTAACATCAGGCTGATTTACTTTCCCAGGGTTACTGTTAGGCTTAGGCCTAGGGCTAGGATTTTTGAAACTAGGAAGCCCTGGGCTCCAGGCACACTGCAGCTGTTCAAGGCATCCCAAGGGGAGTACAAAAGTGCAACAACATGGCAGCTTTCACAGCTTTTTCCTTGGCACCATCCCTATACCTAGGCTGATTTATCTGCCTAGGGTTAGGGTTAGGGTTCAGCCTAGGGCTTGGATTTCTTTAACCAGGAAGCCCTGAGTTCCAGGCTTACTTCATCTGCCAAAGGCATCCCAAAGGGAGTGCAGAAGTGCCACAACATGGCTGCTTTCACGGCTTTTCCCTTAGGAAGAACCCTAATACCCGGCTGATTTACCTTCCTAGGGTTACTGTTAGGCTTAGGCCTAGGACTTTTAAAACCAGGAAGCCCTGGGCTCCAGGCACACTGCAGCTGCAAAAGGCATCCCAAGGGGAGCGCAAAAGTGACGCAACTTGGCTGCCACCACTGATATTTCCATGAGACCATCCCGAACCATAGGCTGATTTTCCTTCCTAGGGTTAAGGTTTGAGTTACGCCTAGGGTAAGGGTTCTATTAACCAGAAAGCCCTGAGTTCCAAGAACACAGCAGCTGCGAAGGACTAGCCAAGAAGAGCGCAAAAGTACCACAACATGCCTGCCTCCACAGCTTTTTCCTTGGGGACATGCCTAATTCCTGGCTGATTTGCCTTTCTCGTCTTAGGGTTGGGGTTCGGCCTAGGGCTAGGATTTTAAAAAGCAGGAAGCCCTGAGTTCCAGGCACACTGGAGCTGTGAAAGGCATCCAAAAGGAGTGCAAAAGTGCCACAACATGGCTGCTTTCACGGCTTTTTCCTTGGCAAGAAGCCTAACATCAGGCTGATTTACTTTCCCAGGGTTACTGTTAGGCTTAGGCCTAGGGCTAGGATTTTTGAAACTAGGAAGCCCTTAGCTTCAGGCACACTGCAGCTGTTCAAGGCATCCCAAGGGGAGTACAAAAGTGCAACAACATGGCAGCTTTCACAGCTTTTTCCTTGGCACCATCCCTATACCTAGGCTGATTTATCTGCCTAGGGTTAGGGTTAGGGTTCAGCCTAGGGCTTGGATTTCTTTAACCAGGAAGCCCTGAGTTCCAGGCTTACTTCATCTGCCAAAGGCATCCCAAAGGGAGTGCAGAAGTGCCACAACATGGCTGCTTTCACGGCTTTTCCCTTAGGAAGAACCCTAATACCCGGCTGATTTACCTTCCTAGGGTTACTGTTAGGCTTAGGCCTAGGACTTTTAAAACCAGGAAGCCCTGGGCTCAGGCACACTGCAGCTGCAAAAGGCATCCCAAGGGGAGCGCAAAAGTGACGCAACTTGGCTGCCACCACTGATATTTCCATGAGACCATCCCGAACCATAGGCTGATTTTCCTTCCTAGGGTTAAGGTTTGAGTTACGCCTAGGGTAAGGGTTCTATTAACCAGAAAGCCCTGAGTTCCAAGAACACAGCAGCTGCGAAGGACTAGCCAAGAAGAGCGCAAAAGTACCACAACATGCCTGCCTCCACAGCTTTTTCCTTGGGGACATGCCTAATTCCTGGCTGATTTGCCTTTCTCGTCTTAGGGTTGGGGTTCGGCCTAGGGCTAGGATTTTAAAAAGCAGGAAGCCCTGAGTTCCAGGCACACTGGAGCTGTGAAAGGCATCCAAAAGGGAGTGCAAAAGTGCCACAACATGGCTGCTTTCACGGCTTTTTCCTGGCAAGAAGCCTAACATCAGGCTGATTTACTTTCCCAGGGTTACTGTTAGGCTTAGGCCTAGGGCTAGGATTTTTGAAACTAGGAAGCCCTTAGCGCCAGGCACACTGCAGCTGTTCAAGGCATCCCAAGGGGAGTACAAAAGTGCAACAACATGGCAGCTTTCACAGCTTTTTCCTTGGCACCATCCCTATACCTAGGCTGATTTATCTGCCTAGGGTTAGGGTTAGGGTTCAGCCTAGGGCTTGGATTTCTTTAACCAGGAAGCCCTGAGTTCCAGGCTTACTTCATCTGCCAAAGGCATCCCAAAGGGAGTGCAGAAGTGCCACAACATGGCTGCTTTCATGGCTTTTCCCTTAGGAAGAACCCTAATACCCGGCTGATTTACCTTCCTAGGGTTACTGTTAGGCTTAGGCCTAGGACTTTTAAAACCAGGAAGCCCTGGGCTCCAGGCACACTGCAGCTGCAAAAGGCATCCCAAGGGGAGCGCAAAAGTGACGCAACTTGGCTGCCACCACTGATATTTCCATGAGACCATCCCGAACCATAGGCTGATTTTCCTTCCTAGGGTTAAGGTTTGAGTTACGCTAGGGTAAGGGTTCTATTAACCAGAAAGCCCTGAGTTCCAAGAACACAGCAGCTGCGAAGGACTAGCCAAGAAGAGCGCAAAAGTACCACAACATGCCTGCCTCCACAGCTTTTTCCTTGGGGACATGCCTAATTCCTGGCTGATTTGCCTTTCTCGTCTTAGGGTTGGGGTTCGGCCTAGGGCTAGGATTTTAAAAAGCAGGAAGCCCTGAGTTCCAGGCACACTGGAGCTGTGAAAGGCATCCAAAAGGGAGTGCAAAAGTGCCACAACATGGCTGCTTTCACGGGCTTTTTCCTTGGCAAGAAGCCTAACATCAGGCTGATTTACTTTCCCAGGGTTACTGTTAGGCTTAGGCCTAGGGCTAGGATTTTTGAAACTAGGAAGCCCTGGGCTCCAGGCACACTGCAGCTGTTCAAGGCATCCCAAGGGGAGTACAAAAGTGCAACAACATGGCAGCTTTCACAGCTTTTTCCTTGGCACCATCCCTATACCTAGGCTGATTTATCTGCCTAGGGTTAGGGTTAGGGTTCAGCCTAGGGCTTGGATTTCTTTAACCAGGAAGCCCTGAGTTCCAGGCTTACTTCATCTGCCAAAGGCATCCCAAAGGGAGTGCAGAAGTGCCACAACATGGCTGCTTTCACGGCTTTTCCCTTAGGAAGAACCCTAATACCCGGCTGATTTACCTTCCTAGGGTTACTGTTAGGCTTAGGCCTAGGACTTTTAAAACCAGGAAGCCCTGGGCTCCAGGCACACTGCAGCTGCAAAAGGCATCCCAAGGGGAGCGCAAAAGTGACGCAACTTGGCTGCCACCACTGATATTTCCATGAGACCATCCCGAACCATAGGCTGATTTTCCTTCCTAGGGTTAAGGTTTGAGTTACGCCTAGGGTAAGGGTTCTATTAACCAGAAAGCCCTGAGTTCCAAGAACACAGCAACTGCGAAGGACTAGCCAAGAAGAGCGCAAAAGTACCACAACATGCCTGCCTCCACAGCTTTTTCCTTGGGGACATGCCTAATTCCTGGCTGATTTGCCTTTCTCGTCTTAGGGTTGGGGTTCGGCCTAGGGCTAGGATTTTAAAAAGCAGGAAGCCCTGAGTTCCAGGCACACTGGAGCTGTGAAAGGCATCCAAAAGGGAGTGCAAAAGTGCCACAACATGGCTGCTTTCACGGCTTTTTCCTTGGCAAGAAGCCTAACATCAGGCTGATTTACTTTCCCAGGGTTACTGTTAGGCTTAGGCCTAGGGCTAGGATTTTTGAAACTAGGAAGCCCTTAGCTCCAGGCACACTGCAGCTGTTCAAGGCATCCCAAGGGGAGTACAAAAGTGCAACAACATGGCAGCTTTCACAGCTTTTTCCTTGGCACCATCCCTATACCTAAGCTGATTTATCTGCCTAGGGTTAGGGTTAGGGTTCAGCCTAGGGCTTGGATTTCTTTAACCAGGAAGCCCTGAGTTCCAGGCTTACTTCATCTGCCAAAGGCATCCCAAAGGGAGTGCAGAAGTGCCACAACATGGCTGCTTTCACGGCTTTTCCCTTAGGAAGAACCCTAATACCCGGCTGATTTACCTTCCTAGGGTTACTGTTAGGCTTAGCCTAGGACTTTTAAAACCAGGAAGCCCTGGGCTCCAGGCACACTGCAGCTGCAAAAGGCATCCCAAGGGGAGCGCAAAAGTGACGCAACTTGGCTGCCACCACTGATATTTCCCATGAGACCATCCCGAACCATAGGCTGATTTTCCTTCCTAGGGTTAAGGTTTGAGTTACGCCTAGGGTAAGGGTTCTATTAACCAGAAAGCCCTGAGTTCCAAGAACACAGCAGCTGCGAAGGACTAGCCAAGAAGAGCGCAAAAGTACCACAACATGCCTGCCTCCACAGCTTTTTCCTTGGGGACATGCCTAATTCCTGGCTGATTTGCCTTTCTCGTCTTAGGGTTGGGGTTCGGCCTAGGGCTAGGATTTTTAAAAGCAGGAAGCCCTGAGTTCCAGGCACACTGGAGCTGTGAAAGGCATCCAAAAGGGAGTGCAAAAGTGCCACAACATGGCTGCTTTCACGGCTTTTTCCTTGGCAAGAAGCCTAACATCAGGCTGATTTACTTTCCCAGGGTTACTGTTAGGCTTAGGCCTAGGGCTAGGATTTTTGAAACTAGGAAGCCCTGGGCTCCAGGCACACTGCAGCTGTTCAAGGCATCCCAAGGGGAGTACAAAAGTGCAACAACATGGCAGCTTTCACAGCTTTTTCCTTGGCACCATCCCTATACCTAGGCTGATTTATCTGCCTAGGGTTAGGGTTAGGGTTCAGCCTAGGGCTTGGATTTCTTTAACCAGGAAGCCCTGAGTTCCAGGCTTACTTCATCTGCCAAAGGCATCCCAAAGGGAGTGCAGAAGTGCCACAACATGGCTGCTTTCACGGCTTTTCCCTTAGGAAGAACCCTAATACCCGGCTGATTTACCTTCCTAGGGTTACTGTTAGGCTTAGGCCTAGGACTTTTAAAACCAGGAAGCCCTGGGCTCCAGGCACACTGCAGCTGCAAAAGGCATCCCAAGGGGAGCGCAAAAGTGACGCAACTTGGCTGCCACCACTGATATTTCCATGAGACCATCCCGAACCATAGGCTGATTTTCCTTCCTAGGGTTAAGGTTTGAGTTACGCCTAGGGTAAGGGTTCTATTAACCAGAAAGCCCTGAGTTCCAAGAACACAGCAGCTGCGAAGGACTAGCCAAGAAGAGCGCAAAAGTACCACAACATGCCTGCCTCCACAGCTTTTTCCTTGGGGACATGCCTAATTCCTGGCTGATTTGCCTTTCTCGTCTTAGGGTTGGGGTTCGGCCTAGGGCTAGGATTTTAAAAAGCAGGAAGCCCTGAGTTCAGGCACACTGGAGCTGTGAAAGGCATCAAAAGGGAGTGCAAAAGTGCCACAACATGGCTGCTTTCACGGCTTTTTCCTTGGCAAGAAGCCTAACATCAGGCTGATTTACTTTCCCAGGGTTACTGTTAGGCTTAGGCCTAGGGCTAGGATTTTTGAAACTAGGAAGCCCTTAGCTTCAGGCACACTGCAGCTGTTCAAGGCATCCCAAGGGGAGTACAAAAGTGCAACAACATGGCAGCTTTCACAGCTTTTTCCTTGGCACCATCCCTATACCTAGGCTGATTTATCTGCCTAGGGTTAGGGTTAGGGTTCAGCCTAGGGCTTGGATTTCTTTAACCAGGAAGCCCTGAGTTCCAGGCTTACTTCATCTGCCAAAGGCATCCCAAAGGGAGTGCAGAAGTGCCACAACATGGCTGCTTTCACGGCTTTTCCCTTAGGAAGAACCCTAATACCCGGCTGATTTACCTTCCTAGGGTTACTGTTAGGCTTAGGCCTAGGACTTTTAAAACCAGGAAGCCCTGGGCTCCAGGCACACTGCAGCTGCAAAAGGCATCCCAAGGGGAGCGCAAAAGTGACGCAACTTGGCTGCCACCACTGATATTTCCATGAGGACCATCCCGAACCATAGGCTGATTTTCCTTCCTAGGGTTAAGGTTTGAGTTACGCCTAGGGTAAGGGTTCTATTAACCAGAAAGCCCTGAGTTCCAAGAACACAGCAGCTGCGAAGGACTAGCCAAGAAGAGCGCAAAAGTACCACAACATGCCTGCCTCCACAGCTTTTTCCTTGGGGGACATGCCTAATTCCTGGCTGATTTGCCTTTCTCGTCTTAGGGTTGGGGTTCGGCCTAGGGCTAGGATTTTAAAAAGCAGGAAGCCCTGAGTTCCAGGCACACTGGAGCTGTGAAAGGCATCCAAAAGGGAGTGCAAAAGTGCCACAACATGGCTGCTTTCACGGCTTTTTCCTTGGCAAGAAGCCTAACATCAGGCTGATTTACTTTCCCAGGGTTACTGTTAGGCTTAGGCCTAGGGCTAGGATTTTTGAAACTAGGAAGCCCTTAGCTTCAGGCACACTGCAGCTGTTCAAGGCATCCCAAGGGGAGTACAAAAGTGCAACAACATGGCAGCTTTCACAGCTTTTTCCTTGGCACCATCCCTATACCTAGGCTGATTTATCTGCCTAGGGTTAGGGTTAGGGTTCAGCCTAGGGCTTGGATTTCTTTAACCAGGAAGCCCTGAGTTCCAGGCTTACTTCATCTGCCAAAGGCATCCCAAAGGGAGTGCAGAAGTGCCACAACATGGCTGCTTTCACGGCTTTTCCCTTAGGAAGAACCCTAATACCCGGCTGATTTACCTTCCTAGGGTTACTGTTAGGCTTAGGCCTAGGACTTTTAAAACCAGGAAGCCCTGGGCTCCAGGCACACTGCAGCTGCAAAAGGCATCCCAAGGGGAGCGCAAAAGTGACGCAACTTGGCTGCCACCACTGATATTTCCATGAGACCATCCCGAACCATAGGCTGATTTTCCTTCCTAGGGTTAAGGTTTGAGTTACGCCTAGGGTAAGGGTTCTATTAACCAGAAAGCCCTGAGTTCCAAGAACACAGCAGCTGCGAAGGACTAGCCAAGAAGAGCGCAAAAGTACCACAACATGCCTGCCTCCACAGCTTTTTCCTTGGGGACATGCCTAATTCCTGGCTGATTTGCCTTTCTCGTCTTAGGGTTGGGGTTCGGCCTAGGGCTAGGATTTTAAAAAGCAGGAAGCCCTGAGTTCCAGGCACACTGGAGCTGTGAAAGGCATCCAAAAGGGAGTGCAAAAGTGCCACAACATGGCTGCTTTCACGGCTTTTTCCTTGGCAAGAAGCCTAACATCAGGCTGATTTACTTTCCCAGGGTTACTGTTAGGCTTAGGCCTAGGGCTAGGATTTTTGAAACTAGGAAGCCCTGGGCTCCAGGCACACTGCAGCTGTTCAAGGCATCCCAAGGGGAGTACAAAAGTGCAACAACATGGCAGCTTTCACAGCTTTTTCCTTGGCACCATCCCTATACCTAGGCTGATTTATCTGCCTAGGGTTAGGGTTAGGGTTCAGCCTAGGGCTTGGATTTCTTTAACCAGGAAGCCCTGAGTTCCAGGCTTACTTCATCTGCCAAAGGCATCCCAAAGGGAGTGCAGAAGTGCCACAACATGGCTGCTTTCACGGCTTTTCCCTTAGGAAGAACCCTAATACCCGGCTGATTTACCTTCCTAGGGTTACTGTTAGGCTTAGGCCTAGGACTTTTAAAACCAGGAAGCCCTGGGCTCCAGGCACACTGCAGCTGCAAAAGGCATCCCAAGGGGAGCGCAAAAGTGACGCAACTTGGCTGCCACCACTGATATTTCCATGAGACCATCCCGAACCATAGGCTGATTTTCCTTCCTAGGGTTAAGGTTTGAGTTACGCCTAGGGTAAGGGTTCTATTAACCAGAAAGCCCTGAGTTCCAAGAACACAGCAGCTGCGAAGGACTAGCCAAGAAGAGCGCAAAAGTACCACAACATGCCTGCCTCCACAGCTTTTTCCTTGGGGACATGCCTAATTCCTGGCTGATTTGCCTTTCTCGTCTTAGGGTTGGGGTTCGGCCTAGGGCTAGGATTTTAAAAAGCAGGAAGCCCTGAGTTCCAGGCACACTGGAGCTGTGAAAGGCATCCAAAAGGGAGTGCAAAAGTGCCACAACATGGCTGCTTTCACGGCTTTTTCCTTGGCAAGAAGCCTAACATCAGGCTGATTTACTTTCCCAGGGTTACTGTTAGGCTTAGGCCTAGGGCTAGGATTTTTGAAACTAGGAAGCCCTGGGCTCCAGGCACACTGCAGCTGTTCAAGGCATCCCAAGGGGAGTACAAAAGTGCAACAACATGGCAGCTTTCACAGCTTTTTCCTTGGCACCATCCCTATACCTAGGCTGATTTATCTGCCTAGGGTTAGGGTTAGGGTTCAGCCTAGGGCTTGGATTTCTTTAACCAGGAAGCCCTGAGTTCCAGGCTTACTTCATCTGCCAAAGGCATCCCAAAGGGAGTGCAGAAGTGCCACAACATGGCTGCTTTCACGGCTTTTCCCTTAGGAAGAACCCTAATACCCGGCTGATTTACCTTCCTAGGGTTACTCTTAGGCTTAGGCCTAGGACTTTTAAAACCAGGAAGCCCTGGGCTCCAGGCACACTGCAGCTGCAAAAGGCATCCCAAGGGGAGCGCAAAAGTGACGCAACTTGGCTGCCACCACTGATATTTCCATGAGACCATCCCGAACCATAGGCTGATTTTCCTTCCTAGGGTTAAGGTTTGAGTTACGCCTAGGGTAAGGGTTCTATTAACCAGAAAGCCCTGAGTTCCAAGAACACAGCAGCTGCGAAGGACTAGCCAAGAAGAGCGCAAAAGTACCACAACATGCCTGCCTCCACAGCTTTTTCCTTGGGGACATGCCTAATTCCTGGCTGATTTGCCTTTCTCGTCTTAGGGTTGGGGTTCGGCCTAGGGCTAGGATTTTAAAAAGCAGGAAGCCCTGAGTTCCAGGCACACTGGAGCTGTGAAAGGCATCCAAAAGGGAGTGCAAAAGTGCCACAACATGGCTGCTTTCACGGCTTTTTCCTTGGCAAGAAGCCTAACATCAGGCTGATTTACTTTCCCAGGGTTACTGTTAGGCTTAGGCCTAGGGCTAGGATTTTTGAAACTAGGAAGCCCTTAGCTTCAGGCACACTGCAGCTGTTCAAGGCATCCCAAGGGGAGTACAAAAGTGCAACAACATGGCAGCTTTCACAGCTTTTTCCTTGGCACCATCCCTATACCTAGGCTGATTTATCTGCCTAGGGTTAGGGTTAGGGTTCAGCCTAGGGCTTGGATTTCTTTAACCAGGAAGCCCTGAGTTCCAGGCTTACTTCATCTGCCAAAGGCATCCCAAAGGGAGTGCAGAAGTGCCACAACATGGCTGCTTTCACGGCTTTTCCCTTAGGAAGAACCCTAATACCCGGCTGATTTACCTTCCTAGGGTTACTGTTAGGCTTAGGCCTAGGACTTTTAAAACCAGGAAGCCCTGGGCTCCAGGCACACTGCAGCTGCAAAAGGCATCCCAAGGGGAGCGCAAAAGTGACGCAACTTGGCTGCCACCACTGATATTTCCATGAGACCATCCCGAACCATAGGCTGATTTTCCTTCCTAGGGTTAAGGTTTGAGTTACGCCTAGGGTAAGGGTTCTATTAACCAGAAAGCCCTGAGTTCCAAGAACACAGCAGCTGCGAAGGACTAGCCAAGAAGAGCGCAAAAGTACCACAACATGCCTGCCTCCACAGCTTTTTCCTTGGGGACATGCCTAATTCCTGGCTGATTTGCCTTTCTCGTCTTAGGGTTGGGGTTTGGCCTAGGGCTAGGATTTTAAAAAGCAGGAAGCCCTGAGTTCCAGGCACACTGGAGCTGTGAAAGGCATCCAAAAGGGAGTGCAAAAGTGCCACAACATGGCTGCTTTCACGGCTTTTTCCTTGGCAAGAAACCTAACATCAGGCTGATTTACTTTCCCAGGGTTACTGTTAGGCTTAGGCCTAGGGCTAGGATTTTTGAAACTAGGAAGCCCTGGGCTCCAGGCACACTGCAGCTGTTCAAGGCATCCCAAGGGGAGTACAAAAGTGCAACAACATGGCAGCTTTCACAGCTTTTTCCTTGGCACCATCCCTATACCTAGGCTGATTTATCTGCCTAGGGTTAGGGTTAGGGTTCAGCCTAGGGCTTGGATTTCTTTAACCAGGAAGCCCTGAGTTCCAGGCTTACTTCATCTGCCAAAGGCATCCCAAAGGGAGTGCAGAAGTGCCACAACATGGCTGCTTTCACGGCTTTTCCCTTAGGAAGAACCCTAATACCCGGCTGATTTACCTTCCTAGGGTTACTGTTAGGCTTAGGCCTAGGACTTTTAAAACCAGGAAACCCTGGGCTCCAGGCACACTGCAGCTGCAAAAGGCATCCCAAGGGGAGCGCAAAAGTGACGCAACTTGGCTGCCACCACTGATATTTCCATGAGACCATCCCGAACCATAGGCTGATTTTCCTTCCTAGGGTTAAGGTTTGAGTTACGCCTAGGGTAAGGGTTCTATTAACCAGAAAGCCCTGAGTTCCAAGAACACAGCAGCTGCGAAGGACTAGCCAAGAAGAGCGCAAAAGTACCACAACATGCCTGCCTCCACAGCTTTTTCCTTGGGGACATGCCTAATTCCTGGCTGATTTGCCTTTCTCGTCTTAGGGTTGGGGTTCGGCCTAGGGCTAGGATTTTAAAAAGCAGGAAGCCCTGAGTTCCAGGCACACTGGAGCTGTGAAAGGCATCCAAAAGGGAGTGCAAAAGTGCCACAACATGGCTGCTTTCACGGCTTTTTCCTTGGCAAGAAGCCTAACATCAGGCTGATTTACTTTCCCAGGGTTACTGTTAGGCTTAGGCCTAGGGCTAGGATTTTTGAAACTAGGAAGCCCTGGGCTCCAGGCACACTGCAGCTGTTCAAGGCATCCCAAGGGGAGTACAAAAGTGCAACAACATGGCATCTTTCACAGCTTTTTCCTTGGCACCATCCCTATACCTAGGCTGATTTATCTGCCTAGGGTTAGGGTTAGGGTTCAGCCTAGGGCTTGGATTTCTTTAACCAGGAAGCCCTGAGTTCCAGGCTTACTTCATCTGCCAAAGGCATCCCAAAGGGAGTGCAGAAGTGCCACAACATGGCTGCTTTCACGGCTTTTCCCTTAGGAAGAACCCTAATACCCGGCTGATTTACCTTCCTAGGGTTACTGTTAGGCTTAGGCCTAGGACTTTTAAAACCAGGAAGCCCTGGGCTCCAGGCACACTGCAGCTGCAAAAGGCATCCCAAGGGGAGCGCAAAAGTGACGCAACTTGGCTGCCACCACTGATATTTCCATGAGACCATCCCGAACCATAGGCTGATTTTCCTTCCTAGGGTTAAGGTTTGAGTTACACCTAGGGTAAGGGTTCTATTAACCAGAAAGCCCTGAGTTCCAAGAACACAGCAGCTGCGAAGGACTAGCCAAGAAGAGCGCAAAAGTACCACAACATGCCTGCCTCCACAGCTTTTTCCTTGGGGACATGCCTAATTCCTGGCTGATTTGCCTTTCTCGTCTTAGGGTTGGGGTTCGGCCTAGGGCTAGGATTTTTAAAAGCAGGAAGCCCTGAGTTCCAGGCACACTGGAGCTGTGAAAGGCATCCAAAAGGGAGTGCAAAAGTGCCACAACATGGCTGCTTTCACGGCTTTTTCCTTGGCAAGACGCCTAACACCAGGCTGATTGACCTTCCCAGGGTTACTGTTAGGCTTAGGCCTAGGGCTAGGATTTTTGAAACTAGGAAGCCCTGGGCTCCAGGCACACTGCAGCTGTTCAAGGCATCCCAAGGGGAGTACAAAAGTGCAACAACATGGCAGCTTTCACAGCTTTTTCCTTGGCACCATCCCTATACCTAGGCTGATTTATCTGCCTAGGGTTAGGGTTAGGGTTCAGCCTAGGGCTTGGATTTCTTTAACCAGGAAGCCCTGAGTTCCAGGCTTACTTCATCTGCCAAAGGCATCCCAAAGGGAGTGCAGAAGTGCCACAACATGGCTGCTTTCACGGCTTTTCCCTTAGGAAGAACCCTAATACCCGGCTGATTTACCTTCCTAGGGTTACTGTTAGGCTTAGGCCTAGGACTTTTAAAACCAGGAAGCCCTGGGCTCCAGGCACACTGCAGCTGCAAAAGGCATCCCAAGGGGAGCGCAAAAGTGACGCAACTTGGCTGCCACCACTGATATTTCCATGAGACCATCCCGAACCATAGGCTGATTTTCCTTCCTAGGGTTAAGGTTTGAGTTACACCTAGGGTAAGGGTTCTATTAAGCAGAAAGCCCTGAGTTCCAAGAACACAGCAGCTGCGAAGGACTAGCCAAGAAGAGCGCAAAAGTACCACAACATGCCTGCCTCCACAGCTTTTTCCTTGGGGACATGCCTAATTCCTGGCTGATTTGCCTCTCTCGTCTTAGGGTTGGGGTTCGGCCTAGGGCTAGGATTTTTAAAAGCAGGAAGCCCTGAGTTCCAGGCACACTGGAGCTGTGAAAGGCATCCAAAAGGGAGTGCAAAAGTGCCACAACATGGCTGCTTTCACGGCTTTTTCCTTGGCAAGACGCCTAACACCAGGCTGATTTACCTTCCCAGGGTTACTGTTAGGCTTAGGCCTAGGGCTAGGATTTTTGAAACTAGGAAGCCCTGGGCTCCAGGCACACTGCAGCTGTTCAAGGCATCCCAAGGGGAGTACAAAAGTGCAACAACATGGCATCTTTCACAGCTTTTTCCTTGGCACCATCCCTATACCTAGGCTGATTTATCTGCCTAGGGTTAGGGTTAGGGTTCAGCCTAGGGCTTGGATTTCTTTAACCAGGAAGCCCTGAGTTCCAGGCTTACTTCATCTGCCAAAGGCATCCCAAAGGGAGTGCAGAAGTGCCACAACATGGCTGCTTTCACGGCTTTTCCCTTAGGAAGAACCCTAATACCCGGCTGATTTACCTTCCTAGGGTTACTGTTAGGCTTAGGCCTAGGACTTTTAAAACCAGGAAGCCCTGGGCTCCAGGCACACTGCAGCTGCGAAAGGCATCCCAAGGGGAGCGCAAAAGTGACGCAACTTGGCTGCCACCACTGATATTTCCATGAGACCATCCCGAACCATAGGCTGATTTTCCTTCCTAGGGTTAAGGTTTGAGTTACGCCTAGGGTAAGGGTTCTATTAACCAGAAAGCCCTGAGTTCCAAGAACACAGCAGCTGCGAAGGACTAGCCAAGAAGAGCGCAAAAGTACCACAACATGCCTGCCTCCACAGCTTTTTCCTTGGGGACATGCCTAATTCCTGGCTGATTTGCCTTTCTCGTCTTAGGGTTGGGGTTCGGCCTAGGGCTAGGATTTTTAAAAGCAGGAAGCCCTGAGTTCCAGGCACACTGGAGCTGTGAAAGGCATCCAAAAGGGAGTGCAAAAGTGCCACAACATGGCTGCTTTCACGGCTTTTTCCTTGGCAAGAAGCCTAACCCAGGCTGATTTACTTTCCCAGGGTTACTGTTAGGCTTAGGCCTAGGGCTAGGATTTTTGAAACTAGGAAGCCCTGGGCTCCAGGCACACTGCAGCTGTTCAAGGCATCCCAAGGGGAGTACAAAAGTGCAACAACATGGCAGCTTTCACAGCTTTTTCCTTGGCACCATCCCTATACCTAGGCTGATTTATCTGCCTAGGGTTAGGGTTAGGGTTCAGCCTAGGGCTTGGATTTCTTTAACCAGGAAGCCCTGAGTTCCAGGCTTACTTCATCTGCCAAAGGCATCCCAAAGGGAGTGCAGAAGTGCCACATCATGGCTGCTCTCACGGCTTTTTCCTTGGCAAGAAGCCTAACATCAGGCTGATTTACTTTCCCAGGGTTACTGTTAGGCTTAGGCCTAGGGCTAGGATTTTTGAAACTAGGAAGCCCTTAGCTCCAGGCACACTGCAGCTGTTCAAGGCATCCCAAGGGGAGTGCAAAAGTGCAACAACATGGCAGCTTTCACAGCTTTTTCCTTGGCACCATCCCTATACCTAGGCTGATTTATCTGCCTAGGGTTAGGGTTAGGGTTCAGCCTAGGGCTTGGATTTCTTTAACCAGGAAGCCCTGAGTTCCAGGCTTACTTCATCTGCCAAAGGCATCCCAAAGGGAGTGCAGAAGTGCCACAACATGGCTGCTTTCACGGCTTTTCCCTTAGGAAGAACCCTAATACCCGGCTGATTTACCTTCCTAGGGTTACTGTTAGGCTTAGGCCTAGGACTTTTAAAACCAGGAAGCCCTGGGCTCCAGGCACACTGCAGCTGCAAAAGGCATCCCAAGGGGAGCGCAAAAGTGACGCAACTTGGCTGCCACCACTGATATTTCCATGAGACCATCCCGAACCATAGGCTGATTTTCCTTCCTAGGGTTAAGGTTAGAGTTACGCCTAGGGTAAGGGTCTATTAACCAGAAAGCCCTGAGTTCCAAGAACACAGCAGCTGCGAAGGACTAGCCAAGAAGAGCGCAAAAGTACCACAACATGCCTGCCTCCACAGCTTTTTCCTTGGGGACATGCCTAATTCCTGGCTGATTTGCCTTTCTCGTCTTAGGGTTGGGGTTCGGCCTAGGGCTAGGATTTTTAAAAGCAGGAAGCCCTGAGTTCCAGGCACACTGGAGCTGTGAAAGGCATCCAAAAGGGAGTGCAAAAGTGCCACAACATGGCTGCTTTCACGGCTTTTTCCTTGGCAAGAAGCCTAACATCAGGCTGATTTACTTTCCCAGGGTTACTGTTAGGCTTAGGCCTAGGGCTAGGATTTTTGAAACTAGGAAGCCCTTAGCTCCAGGCACACTGCAGCTGTTCAAGGCATCCCAAGGGGAGTGCAAAAGTGCAACAACATGGCAGCTTTCACAGCTTTTTCCTTGGCACCATCCCTATACCTAGGCTGATTTATCTGCCTAGGGTTAGGGTTAGGGTTCAGCCTAGGGCTTGGATTTCTTTAACCAGGAAGCCCTGAGTTCCAGGCTTACTTCATCTGCCAAAGGCATCCCAAAGGGAGTGCAGAAGTGCCACAACATGGCTGCTTTCACGGCTTTTCCCTTAGGAAGAACCCTAATACCCGGCTGATTTACCTTCCTAGGGTTACTGTTAGGCTTAGGCCTAGGACTTTTAAAACCAGGAAGCCCTGGGCTCCAGGCACACTGCAGCTGCAAAAGGCATCCCAAGGGGAGCGCAAAAGTGACGCAACTTGGCTGCCACCACTGATATTTCCATGAGACCATCCCGAACCATAGGCTGATTTTCCTTCCTAGGGTTAAGGTTAGAGTTACGCCTAGGGTAAGGGTCTATTAACCAGAAAGCCCTGAGTTCCAAGAACACAGCAGCTGCGAAGGACTAGCCAAGAAGAGCGCAAAAGTACCACAACATGCCTGCCTCCACAGCTTTTTCCTTGGGGACATGCCTAATTCCTGGCTGATTTGCCTTTCTCGTCTTAGGGTTGGGGTTCGGCCTAGGGCTAGGATTTTTAAAAGCAGGAAGCCCTGAGTTCCAGGCACACTGGAGCTGTGAAAGGCATCCAAAAGGGAGTGCAAAAGTGCCACAACATGGCTGCTTTCACGGCTTTTTCCTTGGCAAGAAGCCTAACATCAGGCTGATTTACTTTCCCAGGGTTACTGTTAGGCTTAGGCCTAGGGCTAGGATTTTTGAAACTAGGAAGCCCTGGGCTCCAGGCACACTGCAGCTGTTCAAGGCATCCCAAGGGGAGTACAAAAGTGCAACAACATGGCAGCTTTCACAGCTTTTTCCTTGGCACCATCCCTATACCTAGGCTGATTTATCTGCCTAGGGTTAGGGTTAGGGTTCAGCCTAGGGCTTGGATTTCTTTAACCAGGAAGCCCTGAGTTCCAGGCTTACTTCATCTGCCAAAGGCATCCCAAAGGGAGTGCAGAAGTGCCACAACATGGCTGCTTTCACGGCTTTTCCCTTAGGAAGAACCCTAATACCCGGCTGATTTACCTTCCTAGGGTTACTGTTAGGCTTAGGCCTAGGACTTTTAAAACCAGGAAGCCCTGGGCTCCAGGCACACTGCAGCTGCAAAAGGCATCCCAAGGGGAGCGCAAAAGTGACGCAACTTGGCTGCCACCACTGATATTTCCATGAGACCATCCCGAACCATAGGCTGATTTTCCTTCCTAGGGTTAAGGTTTGAGTTACGCCTAGGGTAAGGGTTCTATTAACCAGAAAGCCCTGAGTTCCAAGAACACAGCAGCTGCGAAGGACTAGCCAAGAAGAGTGCAAAAGTACCACAACATGCCTGCCTCCACAGCTTTTTCCTTGGGGACATGCCTAATTCCTGGCTGATTTGCCTTTCTCGTCTTAGGGTTGGGGTTCGGCCTAGGGCTAGGATTTTTAAAAGCAGGAAGCCCTGAGTTCCAGGCACACTGGAGCTGTGAAAGGCATCCAAAAGGGAGTGCAAAAGTGCCACAACATGGCTGCTTTCACGGCTTTTTCCTTGGCAAGAAGCCTAACACATGCATGATTTACTTTCCCAGGGTTACTGTTAGGCTTAGGCCTAGGGCTAGGATTTTTGAAACTAGGAAGCCCTTAGCTCCAGGCACACTGCAGCTGTTCAAGGCATCCCAAGGGGAGTACAAAAGTGCAACAACATGGCAGCTTTCACAGCTTTTTCCTTGGCACCATCCCTATACCTAGGCTGATTTATCTGCCTAGGGTTAGGGTTAGGGTTCAGCCTAGGGCTTGGATTTCTTTAACCAGGAAGCCCTGAGTTCCAGGCTTACTTCATCTGCCAAAGGCATCCCAAAGGGAGTGCAGAAGTGCCACAACATGGCTGCTTTCATGGCTTTTCCCTTAGGAAGAACCCTAATACCCGGCTGATTTACCTTCCTAGGGTTACTGTTAGGCTTAGGCCTAGGACTTTTAAAACCAGGAAGCCCTGGGCTCCAGGCACACTGCAGCTGCGAAAGGCATCCCAAGGGGAGCGCAAAAGTGACGCAACTTGGCTGCCACCACTGATATTTCCATGAGACCATCCCGAACCATAGGCTGATTTTCCTTCCTAGGCTTAAGGTTTGAGTTACGCCTAGGGTAAGGGTCTATTAACCAGAAAGCCCTGAGTTCCAAGAACACAGCAGCTGCGAAGGACTAGCCAAGAAGAGCGCAAAAGTACCACAACATGCCTGCCTCCACAGCTTTTTCCTTGGGGACATGCCTAATTCCTGGCTGATTTGCCTTTCTCGTCTTAGGGTTGGGGTTCGGCCTAGGGCTAGGATTTTTAAAAGCAGGAAGCCCTGAGTTCCAGGCACACTGGAGCTGTGAAAGGCATCCAAAAGGGAGTGCAAAAGTGCCACAACATGGCTGCTTTCACGGCTTTTTCCTTGGCAAGAAGCCTAACACATGGATGATTTACTTTCCCAGGGTTACTATTAGGCTTAGGCCTAGGGCTAGGATTTTTGAAACTAGGAAGCCCTTAGCTCCAGGCACACTGCAGCTGTTCAAGGCATCCCAAGGGGAGTACAAAAGTGCAACAACATGGCAGCTTTCACAGCTTTTTCCTTGGCACAATCCCTATACCTAGGCTGATTTATCTGCCTAGGGTTAGGGTTAGGGTTCAGCCTAGGGCTTGGATTTCTTTAACCAGGAAGCCCTGAGTTCCAGGCTTACTTCATCTGCCAAAGGCATCCCAAAGGGAGTGCAGAAGTGCCACAACATGGCTGCTCTCACGGCTTTTTCCTTGGCAAGAAGCCTAACATCAGGCTGATTTACTTTCCCAGGGTTACTGTTAGGCTTAGGCCTAGGGCTAGGATTTTTGAAACTAGGAAGCCCTGGGCTCCAGGCACACTGCAGCTGTTCAAGGCATCCCAAGGGGAGTACAAAAGTGAAACAACATGGCAGCTTTCACAGCTTTTTCCTTGGCACCATCCCTATACCTAGGCTGATTTATCTGCCTAGGGTTAGGGTTAGGGTTCAGCCTAGGGCTTGGATTTCTTTAACCAGGAAGCCCTGAGTTCCAGGCTTACTTCATCTGCCAAAGGCATCCCAAAGGGAGTGCAGAAGTGCCACAACATGGCTGCTTTCACGGCTTTTCCCTTAGGAAGAACCCTAATACCCGGCTGATTTACCTTCCTAGGGTTACTGTTAGGCTTAGGCCTAGGACTTTTAAAACCAGGAAGCCCTGGGCTCCAGGCACACTGCAGCTGCAAAAGGCATCCCAAGGGGAGCGCAAAAGTGACGCAACTTGGCTGCCACCACTGATATTTCCATGAGACCATCCCGAACCATAGGCTGATTTTCCTTCCTAGGGTTAAGGTTTGAGTTACGCCTAGGGTAAGGGTTCTATTAACCAGAAAGCCCTGAGTTCCAAGAACACAGCAGCTGCGAAGGACTAGCCAAGAAGAGCGCAAAAGTACCACAACATGCCTGCCTCCACAGCTTTTTCCTTGGGGACATGCCTAATTCCTGGCTGATTTGCCTTTCTCGTCTTAGGGTTGGGGTTCGGCCTAGGGCTAGGATTTTTAAAAGCAGGAAGCCCTGAGTTCCAGGCACACTGGAGCTGTGAAAGGCATCCAAAAGGGAGTGCAAAAGTGCCACAACATGGCTGCTTTCACGGCTTTTTCCTTGGCAAGAAGCCTAACATCAGGCTGATTTACTTTCCCAGGGTTACTGTTAGGCTTAGGCCTAGGGCTAGGATTTTTGAAACTAGGAAGCCCTTAGCTCCAGGCACACTGCAGCTGTTCAAGGCATCCCAAGGGGAGTACAAAAGTGCAACAACATGGCAGCTTTCACAGCTTTTTCCTTGGCACCATCCCTATACCTAGGCTGATTTATCTGCCTAGGGTTAGGGTTAGGGTTCAGCCTAGGGCTTGGATTTCTTTAACCAGGAAGCCCTGAGTTCCAGGCTTACTTCATCTGCCAAAGGCATCCCAAAGGGAGTGCAGAAGTGCCACAACATGGCTGCTTTCACGGCTTTTCCCTTAGGAAGAACCCTAATACCCGGCTGATTTACCTTCCTAGGGTTACTGTTAGGCTTAGGCCTAGGACTTTTAAAACCAGGAAGCCCTGGGCTCCAGGCACACTGCAGCTGCGAAAGGCATCCCAAGGGGAGCGCAAAAGTGACGCAACTTGGCTGCCACCACTGATATTTCCATGAGACCATCCCGAACCATAGGCTGATTTTCCTTCCTAGGGTTAAGGTTTGAGTTACGCCTAGGGTAAGGGTCTATTAACCAGAAAGCCCTGAGTTCCAAGAACACAGCAGCTGCGAAGGACTAGCCAAGAAGAGCGCAAAAGTACCACAACATGCCTGCCTCCACAGCTTTTTCCTTGGGGACATGCCTAATTCCTGGCTGATTTGCCTTTCTCGTCTTAGGGTTGGGGTTCGGCCTAGGGCTAGGATTTTTAAAAGCAGGAAGCCCTGAGTTCCAGGCACACTGGAGCTGTGAAAGGCATCCAAAAGGGAGTGCAAAAGTGCCACAACATGGCTGCTTTCACGGCTTTTTCCTTGGCAAGAAGCCTAACACAGGGATGATTTACTTTCCCAGGGTTACTGTTAGGCTTAGGCCTAGGGCTAGGATTTTTGAAACTAGGAAGCCCTTAGCTCCAGGCACACTGCAGCTGTTCAAGGCATCCCAAGGGGAGTACAAAAGTGCAACAACATGGCAGCTTTCACAGCTTTTTCCTTGGCACCATCCCTATACCTAGGCTGATTTATCTGCCTAGGGTTAGGGTTAGGGTTCAGCCTAGGGCTTGGATTTCTTTAACCAGGAA
The DNA here is from genome assembly GCF_027887145.1 of Ammospiza caudacuta. Classification (NCBI taxonomy): domain Eukaryota; kingdom Metazoa; phylum Chordata; class Aves; order Passeriformes; family Passerellidae; genus Ammospiza; species Ammospiza caudacuta. The sequence goes on along the minus strand of NW_026682963.1, from coordinate 233,435 downwards.
GCCCTGAGTTCCAGGCTTACTTCATCTGCCAAAGGCATCCCAAAGGGAGTGCAGAAGTGCCACAACATGGCTGCTCTCACGGCTTTTTCCTTGGCAAGAAGCCTAACATCAGGCTGATTTACTTTCCCAGGGTTACTGTTAGGCTTAGGCCTAGGACTTTTAAAACCAGGAAGCCCTGGGCTCCAGGCACACTGCAGCTGCAAAAGGCATCCCAAGGGGAGCGCAAAAGTGACGCAACTTGGCTGCCACCACTGATATTTCCATGAGACCATCCCGAACCATAGGCTGATTTTCCTTCCTAGGGTTAAGGTTTGAGTTACGCCTAGGGTAAGGGTTCTATTAACCAGAAAGCCCTGAGTTCCAAGAACACAGCAGCTGCGAAGGACTAGCCAAGAAGAGCGCAAAAGTACCACAACATGCCTGCCTCCACAGCTTTTTCCTTGGGGACATGCCTAATTCCTGGCTGATTTGCCTTTCTCGTCTTAGGGTTGGGGTTCGGCCTAGGGCTAGGATTTTTAAAAGCAGGAAGCCCTGAGTTCCAGGCACACTGGAGCTGTGAAAGGCATCCAAAAGGGAGTGCAAAAGTGCCACAACATGGCTGCTTTCACGGCTTTTTCCTTGGCAAGAAGCCTAACATCAGGCTGATTTACTTTCCCAGGGTTACTGTTAGGCTTAGGCCTAGGGCTAGGATTTTTGAAACTAGGAAGCCCTTAGCTCCAGGCACACTGCAGCTGTTCAAGGCATCCCAAGGGGAGTACAAAAGTGCAACAACATGGCAGCTTTCACAGCTTTTTCCTTGGCACCATCCCTATACCTAGGCTGATTTATCTGCCTAGGGTTAGGGTTAGGGTTCAGCCTAGGGCTTGGATTTCTTTAACCAGGAAGCCCTGAGTTCCAGGCTTACTTCATCTGCCAAAGGCATCCCAAAGGGAGTGCAGAAGTGCCACAACATGGCTGCTTTCATGGCTTTTCCCTTAGGAAGAACCCTAATACCCGGCTGATTTACCTTCCTAGGGTTACTGTTAGGCTTAGGCCTAGGACTTTTAAAACCAGGAAGCCCTGGGCTCCAGGCACACTGCAGCTACGAAAGGCATCCCAAGGGGAGCGCAAAAGTGACGCAACTTGGCTGCCACCACTGATATTTCCATGAGACCATCCCGAACCATAGGCTGATTTTCATTCCTAGGGTTAAGGTTTGAGTTACGCCTAGGGTAAGGGTTCTATTAACCAGAAAGCCCTGAGTTCCAAGAACACAGCAACTGCGAAGGACTAGCCAAGAAGAGCGCAAAAGTACCACAACATGCCTGCCTCCACAGCTTTTTCCTTGGGGACATGCCTAATTCCTGGCTGATTTGCCTTTCTCGTCTTAGGGTTGGGGTTCGGCCTAGGGCTAGGATTTTTAAAAGCAGGAAGCCCTGAGTTCCAGGCACACTGGAGCTGTGAAAGGCATCCAAAAGGGAGTGCAAAAGTGCCACAACATGGCTGCTTTCACGGCTTTTTCCTTGGCAAGAAGCCTAACACCAGGCTGATTTACTTTCCCAGGGTTACTGTTAGGCTTAGGCCTAGGGCTAGGATTTTTGAAACTAGGAAGCCCTGGGCTCCAGGCACACTGCAGCTGTTCAAGGCATCCCAAGGGGAGTACAAAAGTGCAACAACATGGCAGCTTTCACAGCTTTTTCCTTGGCACCATCCCTATACCTAGGCTGATTTATCTGCCTAGGGTTAGGGTTAGGGTTCAGCCTAGGGCTTGGATTTCTTTAACCAGGAAGCCCTGAGTTCCAGGCTTACTTCATCTGCCAAAGGCATCCCAAAGGGAGTGCAGAAGTGCCACAACATGGCTGCTCTCACGGCTTTTTCCTTGGCAAGAAGCCTAACATCAGGCTGATTTACTTTCCCAGGGTTACTGTTAGGCTTAGGCCTAGGGCTAGGATTTTTGAAACTAGGAAGCCCTTAGCTCCAGGCACACTGCAGCTGCAAAAGGCATCCCAAGGGGAGTACAAAAGTGCAACAACATGGCATCTTTCACAGCTTTTTCCTTGGCACCATCCCTATACCTAGGCTGGTTTATCTGCCTAGGGTTAGGGTTAGGGTTCAGCCTAGGGCTTGAATTTTTTTAACCAGGAAGCCCTGAGTTCCAGGCTTGCTTCATCTGCCAAAGGCATCCCAAAGGGAGTGCAGAAGTGCCACAACATGGCTGCTTTCACGGCTTTTCCCTTAGGAAGAACCCTAATACCCGGCTGATTTACCTTCCTAGGGTTACTGTTAGGCTTAGGCCTAGGACTTTTAAAACCAGGAAGCCCTGGGCTCCAGGCACACTGCAGCTGCGAAAGGCATCCCAAGGGGAGCGCAAAAGTGACGCAACTTGGCTGCCACCACTGATATTTCCATGAGACCATCCCGAACCATAGGCTGATTTTCCTTCCTAGGGTTAAGGTTTGAGTTACGCCTAGGGTAAGGGTTCTATTAACCAGAAAGCCCTGAGTTCCAAGAACACAGCAGCTGCGAAGGACTAGCCAAGAAGAGCGCAAAAGTACCACAACATGCCTGCCTCCACAGCTTTTTCCTTGGGGACATGCCTAATTCCTGGCTGATTTGCCTTTCTCGTCTTAGGGTTGCGGTTCGGCCTAGGGCTAGGATTTTTAAAAGCAGGAAGCCCTGAGTTCCAGGCACACTGGAGCTGTGAAAGGCATCCAAAAGGGAGTGCAAAAGTGCCACAACATGGCTGCTTTCATGGCTTTTTCCTTGGCAAGAAGCCTAACATCAGGCTGATTTACTTTCCCAGGGTTACTGTTAGGCTTAGGCCTAGGGCTAGGATTTTTGAAACTAGGAAGCCCTTAGCTCCAGGCACACTGCAGCTGTTCAAGGCATCCCAAGGGGAGTACAAAAGTGCAACAACATGGCAGCTTTCACAGCTTTTTCCTTGGCACCATCCCTATACCTAGGCTGATTTATCTGCCTAGGGTTAGGGTTAGGGTTCAGCCTAGGGCTTGGATTTCTTTAACCAGGAAGCCCTGAGTTCCAGGCTTACTTCATCTGCCAAAGGCATCCCAAAGGGAGTGCAGAAGTGCCACAACATGGCTGCTTTCACGGCTTTTCCCTTAGGAAGAACCCTAATACCCGGCTGATTTACCTTCCTAGGGTTACTGTTAGGCTTAGGCCTAGGACTTTTAAAACCAGGAAGCCCTGGGCTCCAGGCACACTGCAGCTGCAAAAGGCATCCCAAGGGGAGCGCAAAAGTGACGCAACTTGGCTGCCACCACTGATATTTCCATGAGACCATCCCGAACCATAGGCTGATTTTCCTTCCTAGGGTTAAGGTTTGAGTTACGCCTAGGGTAAGGGTCTATTAACCAGAAAGCCCTGAGTTCCAAGAACACAGCAGCTGCGAAGGACTAGCCAAGAAGAGCGCAAAAGTACCACAACATGCCTGCCTCCACAGCTTTTTCCTTGGGGACATGCCTAATTCCTGGCTGATTTGCCTTTCTCGTCTTAGGGTTGGGGTTCGGCCTAGGGCTAGGATTTTTAAAATCAGGAATCCCTGAGTTCCAGGCACACTGGAGCTGTGAAAGGCATCCAAAAGGGAGTGCAAAAGTGCCACAACATGGCTGCTTTCACGGCTTTTTCCTTGGCAAGAAGCCTAACATCAGGCTGATTTACTTTCCCAGGGTTACTGTTAGGCTTAGGCCTAGGGCTAGGATTTTTGAAACTAGGAGGCCCTTAGCTCCAGGCACACTGCAGCTGTTCAAGGCATCCCAAGGGGAGTACAAAAGTGCAACAACATGGCAGCTTTCACAGCTTTTTCCTTGGCACCATCCCTATACCTAGGCTGATTTATCTGCCTAGGGTTAGGGTTAGGGTTCAGCCTAGGGCTTGGATTTCTTTAACCAGGAAGCCCTGAGTTCCAGGCTAACTTCATCTGCCAAAGGCATCCCAAAGGGAGTGCAGAAGTGCCACAACATGGCTGCTTTCACGGCTTTTCCCTTAGGAAGAACCCTAATACCCGGCTGATTTACCTTCCTAGGGTTACTGTTAGGCTTAGGCCTAGGACTTTTAAAACCAGGAAGCCCTGGGCTCCAGGCACACTGCAGCTGCAAAAGGCATCCCAAGGGGAGCGCAAAAGTGACGCAACTTGGCTGCCACCACTGATATTTCCATGAGACCATCCCGAACCATAGGCTGATTTTCCTTCCTAGGGTTAAGGTTTGAGTTACACCTAGGGTAAGGGTTCTATTAACCAGAAAGCCCTGAGTTCCAAGAACACAGCAGCTGCGAAGGACTAGCCAAGAAGAGCGCAAAAGTACCACAACATGCCTGCCTCCACAGCTTTTTCCTTGGGGACATGCCTAATTCCTGGCTGATTTGCCTTTCTCGTCTTAGGGTTGGGGTTCGGCCTAGGGCTAGGATTTTTAAAAGCAGGAAGCCCTGAGTTCCAGGCACACTGGAGCTGTGAAAGGCATCCAAAAGGGAGTGCAAAAGTGCCACAACATGGCTGCTTTCACGGCTTTTTCCTTGGCAAGAAACCTAACATCAGGCTGATTTACTTTCCCAGGGTTACTGTTAGGCTTAGGCCTAGGGCTAGGATTTTTGAAACTAGGAAGCCCTGGGCTCCAGGCACACTGCAGCTGTTCAAGGCATCCCAAGGGGAGTACAAAAGTGCAACAACATGGCATCTTTCACAGCTTTTTCCTTGGCACCATCCCTATACCTAGGCTGATTTATCTGCCTAGGGTTAGGGTTAGGGTTCAGCCTAGGGCTTGGATTTCTTTAACCAGGAAGCCCTGAGTTCCAGGCTTACTTCATCTGCCAAAGGCATCCCAAAGGGAGTGCAGAAGTGCCACAACATGGCTGCTTTCACGGCTTTTCCCTTAGGAAGAACCCTAATACCCGGCTGATTTACCTTCCTAGGGTTACTGTTAGGCTTAGGCCTAGGACTTTTAAAACCAGGAAGCCCTGGGCTCCAGGCACACTGCAGCTGCAAAAGGCATCCCAAGGGGAGCGCAAAAGTGACGCAACTTGGCTGCCACCACTGATATTTCCATGAGACCATCCCGAACCATAGGCTGATTTTCCTTCCTAGGGTTAAGGTTTGAGTTACGCCTAGGGTAAGGGTTCTATTAACCAGAAAGCCCTGAGTTCCAAGAACACAGCAGCTGCGAAGGACTAGCCAAGAAGAGCGCAAAAGTACCACAACATGCCTGCCTCCACAGCTTTTTCCTTGGGGACATGCCTAATTCCTGGCTGATTTGCCTTTCTCGTCTTAGGGTTGGGGTTCGGCCTAGGGCTAGGATTTTTAAAAGCAGGAAGCCCTGAGTTCCAGGCACACTGGAGCTGTGAAAGGCATCCAAAAGGGAGTGCAAAAGTGCCACAACATGGCTGCTTTCATGGCTTTTTCCTTGGCAAGAAGCCTAACACCAGGCTGATTTACTATCCCAGGGTTACTGTTAGGCTTAGGCCTAGGGCTAGGATTTTTGAAACTAGGAAGCCCTTAGCTCCAGGCACACTGCAGCTGTTCAAGGCATCCCAAGGGGAGTACAAAAGTGCAACAACATGGCAGCTTTCACAGCTTTTTCCTTGGCACCATGCCTATACCTAGGCTGATTTATCTGCCTAGGGTTAGGGTTAGGGTTCAGCCTAGGGCTTGGATTTCTTTAACCAGGAAGCCCTGAGTTCCAGGCTTACTTCATCTGCCAAAGGCATCCCAAAGGGAGTGCAGAAGTGCCACAACATGGCTGCTCTCACGGCTTTTTCCTTGGCAAGAAGCCTAACATCAGGCTGATTTACTTTCCCAGGGTTACTGTTAGGCTTAGGCCTAGGGCTAGGATTTTTGAAACTAGGAAGCCCTTAGCTCCAGGCACACTGCAGCTGTTCAAGGCATCCCAAGGGGAGTACAAAAGTGCAACAACATGGCAGCTTTCACAGCTTTTTCCTTGGCACCATCCCTATACCTAGGCTGATTTATCTGCCTAGGGTTAGGGTTAGGGTTCAGCCTAGGGCTTGGATTTCTTTAACCAGGAAGCCCTGAGTTCCAGGCTTACTTCATCTGCCAAAGGCATCCCAAAGGGAGTGCAGAAGTGCCACAACATGGCTGCTTTCACGGCTTTTCCCTTAGGAAGAACCCTAATACCCGGCTGATTTACCTTCCTAGGGTTACTGTTAGGCTTAGGCCTAGGACTTTTAAAACCAGGAAGCCCTGGGCTCCAGGCACACTGCAGCTGCGAAAGGCATCCCAAGGGGAGCGCAAAAGTGACGCAACTTGGCTGCCACCACTGATATTTCCATGAGACCATCCCGAACCATAGGCTGATTTTCCTTCCTAGGGTTAAGGTTTGAGTTACGCCTAGGGTAAGGGTCTATTAACCAGAAAGCCCTGAGTTCCAAGAACACAGCAGCTGCGAAGGACTAGCCAAGAAGAGCGCAAAAGTACCACAACATGCCTGCCTCCACAGCTTTTTCCTTGGGGACATGCCTAATTCCTGGCTGATTTGCCTTTCTCGTCTTAGGGTTGGGGTTCGGCCTAGGGCTAGGATTTTTAAAAGCAGGAATCCCTGAGTTCCAGGCACACTGGAGCTGTGAAAGGCATCCAAAAGGGAGTGCAAAAGTGCCACAACATGGCTGCTTTCACGGCTTTTTCCTTGGCAAGAAGCCTAACATCAGGCTGATTTACTTTCCCAGGGTTACTGTTAGGCTTAGGCCTAGGGCTAGGATTTTTGAAACTAGGAGGCCCTTAGCTCCAGGCAGACTGCAGCTGTTCAAGGCATCCCAAGGGGAGTACAAAAGTGCAACAACATGGCAGCTTTCACAGCTTTTTCCTTGGCACCATCCCTATACCTAGGCTGATTTATCTGCCTAGGGTTAGGGTTAGGGTTCAGCCTAGGGCTTGAATTTTTTTAACCAGGAAGCCCTGAGTTCCAGGCTTACTTCATCTGCCAAAGGCATCCCAAAGGGAGTGCAGAAGTGCCACAACATGGCTGCTTTCACGGCTTTTCCCTTAGGAAGAACCCTAATACCCGGCTGATTTACCTTCCTAGGGTTACTGTTAGGCTTAGGCCTAGGACTTTTAAAACCAGGAAGCCCTGGGCTCCAGGCACACTGCAGCTGCAAAAGGCATCCCAAGGGGAGCGCAAAAGTGACGCAACTTGGCTGCCACCACTGATATTTCCATGAGACCATCCCGAACCATAGGCTGATTTTCCTTCCTAGGGTTAAGGTTTGAGTTACACCTAGGGTAAGGGTTCTATTAACCAGAAAGCCCTGAGTTCCAAGAACACAGCAGCTGCGAAGGACTAGCCAAGAAGAGCGCAAAAGTACCACAACATGCCTGCCTCCACAGCTTTTTCCTTGGGGACATGCCTAATTCCTGGCTGATTTGCCTTTCTCGTCTTAGGGTTGGGGTTCGGCCTAGGGCTAGGATTTTAAAAAGCAGGAAGCCCTGAGTTCCAGGCACACTGGAGCTGTGAAAGGCATCCAAAAGGGAGTGCAAAAGTGCCACAACATGGCTGCTTTCACGTCTTTTTCCTTGGCAAGAAGCCTAACATCAGGCTGATTTACTTTCCCAGGGTTACTGTTAGGCTTAGGCCTAGGGCTAGGATTTTTGAAACTGGGAAGCCCTGGGCTCCAGGCACACTGCAGCTGTTCAAGGCATCCCAAGGGGAGTACAAAAGTGCAACAACATGGCATCTTTCACAGCTTTTTCCTTGGCACCATCCCTATACCTAGGCTGATTTATCTGCCTAGGGTTAGGGTTAGGGTTCAGCCTAGGGCTAGGATTTCTTTAACCAGGAAGCCCTGAGTTCCAGGCTTACTTCATCTGCCAAAGGCATCCCAAAGGGAGTGCAGAAGTGCCACAACATGGCTGCTTTCACGGCTTTTCCCTTAGGAAGAACCCTAATACCCGGCTGATTTACCTTCCTAGGGTTACTGTTAGGCTTAGGCCTAGGACTTTTAAAACCAGGAAGCCCTGGGCTCCAGGCACACTGCAGCTGCAAAAGGCATCCCAAGGGGAGCGCAAAAGTGATGCAACTTGGCTGCCACCACTGATATTTCCATGAGACCATCCCGAACCATAGGCTGATTTTCCTTCCTAGGGTTAAGGTTTGAGTTACGCCTAGGGTAAGGGTTCTATTAACCAGAAAGCCCTGAGTTCCAAGAACACAGCAGCTGCGAAGGACTAGCCAAGAAGAGCGCAAAAGTACCACAACATGCCTGCCTCCACAGCTTTTTCCTTGGGGACATGCGTAATTCCTGGCTGATTTGCCTTTCTCGTCTTAGGGTTGGGGTTCGGCCTAGGGCTAGGATTTTTAAAAGCAGGAAGCCCTGAGTTCCAGGCACACTGGAGCTGTGAAAGGCATCCAAAAGGGAGTGCAAAAGTGCCACAACATGGCTGCTTTCACGGCTTTTTCCTTGGCAAGAAGCCTAACATCAGGCTGATTTACTTTCCCAGGGTTACTGTTAGGCTTAGGCCTAGGGCTAGGATTTTTGAAACTAGGAAGCCCTTAGCTCCAGGCACACTGCAGCTGTTCAAGGCATCCCAAGGGGAGTACAAAAGTGCAACAACATGGCAGCTTTCACAGCTTTTTCCTTGGCACCATCCCTATACCTAGGCTGATTTATCTGCCTAGGGTTAGGGTTAGGGTTCAGCCTAGGGCTTGGATTTCTTTAACCAGGAAGCCCTGAGTTCCAGGCTTACTTCATCTGCCAAAGGCATCCCAAAGGGAGTGCAGAAGTGCCACAACATGGCTGCTTTCACGGCTTTTCCCTTAGGAAGAACCCTAATACCCGGCTGATTTACCTTCCTAGGGTTACTGTTAGGCTTAGGCCTAGGACTTTTAAAACCAGGAAGCCCTGGGCTCCAGGCACACTGCAGCTGCGAAAGGCATCCCAAGGGGAGCGCAAAAGTGACGCAACTTGGCTGCCACCACTGATATTTCCATGAGACCATCCCGAACCATAGGCTGATTTTCCTTCCTAGGGTTAAGGTTTGAGTTACGCCTAGGGTAAGGGTTCTATTAACCAGAAAGCCCTGAGTTCCAAGAACACAGCAACTGCGAAGGACTAGCCAAGAAGAGCGCAAAAGTACCACAACATGCCTGCCTCCACAGCTTTTTCCTTGGGGACATGCGTAATTCCTGGCTGATTTGCCTTTCTCGTCTTAGGGTTGGGGTTCGGCCTAGGGCTAGGATTTTTAAAAGCAGGAAGCCCTGAGTTCCAGGCACACTGGAGCTGTGAAAGGCATCCAAAAGGGAGTGCAAAAGTGCCACAACATGGCTGCTTTCACGGCTTTTTCCTTGGCAAGAAGCCTAACACCAGGCTGATTTACTTTCCCAGGGTTACTGTTAGGCTTAGGCCTAGGGCTAGGATTTTTAAAACTAGGAAGCCCTTAGCTCCAGGCACACTGCAGCTGTTCAAGGCATCCCAAGGGGAGTACAAAAGTGCAACAACATGGCAGCTTTCACAGCTTTTTCCTTGGCACCATCCCTATACCTAGGCTGATTTATCTGCCTAGGGTTAGGGTTAGGGTTCAGCCTAGGGCTTGGATTTCTTTAACCAGGAAGCCCTCAGTTCCAGGCTTACTTCATCTGCCAAAGGCATCCCAAAGGGAGTGCAGAAGTGCCACAACATGGCTGCTCTCACGGCTTTTTCCTTGGCAAGAAGCCTAACATCAGGCTGATTTACTTTCCCAGGGTTACTGTTAGGCTTAGGCCTAGGGCTAGGATTTTTGAAACTAGGAAGCCCTTAGCTCCAGGCACACTGCAGCTGTTCAAGGCATCCCAAGGGGAGTACAAAAGTGCAACAACATGGCAGCTTTCACAGCTTTTTCCTTGGCACCATCCCTATACCTAGGCTGATTTATCTGCCTAGGGTTAGCGTTAGGGTTCAGCCTAGGGCTTGGATTTCTTTAACCAGGAAGCCCTGAGTTCCAGGCTTACTTCATCTGCCAAAGGTATCCCAAAGGGAGTGCAGAAGTGCCACAACATGGCTGCTTTCACGGCTTTTCCCTTAGGAAGAACCCTAATACCCGGCTGATTTACCTTCCTAGGGTTACTGTTAGGCTTAGGCCTAGGACTTTTAAAACCAGGAAGCCCTGGGCTCCAGGCACACTGCAGCTGCAAAAGGCATCCCAAGGGGAGCGCAAAAGTGACGCAACTTGGCTGCCACCACTGATATTTCCATGAGACCATCCCGAACCATAGGCTGATTTTCCTTCCTAGGGTTAAGGTTTGAGTTACGCCTAGGGTAAGGGTCTATTAACCAGAAAGCCCTGAGTTCCAAGAACACAGCAGCTGCGAAGGACTAGCCAAGAAGAGCGCAAAAGTACCACAACATGCCTGCCTCCACAGCCTTTTCCTTGGGGACATGCCTAATTCCTGGCTGATTTGCCTTTCTCGTCTTAGGGTTGGGGTTCGGCCTAGGGCTAGGATTTTAAAAAGCAGGAAGCCCTGATTTCCAGGCACACTGGAGCTGTGAAAGGCATCCAAAAGGGAGTGCAAAAGTGCCACAACATGGCTGCTTTCACGGCTTTTTCCTTGGCAAGAAGCCTAACATCAGGCTGATTTACTTTCCCAGGGTTACTGTTAGGCTTAGGCCTAGGGCTAGGATTTTTGAAACTAGGAAGCCCTGGGCTCCAGGCACACTGCAGCTGTTCAAGGCATCCCAAGGGGAGTACAAAAGTGCAACAACATGGCATCTTTCACAGCTTTTTCCTTGGCACCATCCCTATACCTAGGCTGATTTATCTGCCTAGGGTTAGGGTTAGGGTTCAGCCTAGGGCTTGGATTTCTTTAACCAGGAAGCCCTGAGTTCCAGGCTTACTTCATCTGCCAAAGGCATCCCAAAGGGAGTGCAGAAGTGCCACAACATGGCTGCTTTCACGGCTTTTCCCTTAGGAAGAACCCTAATACCCGGCTGATTTACCTTCCTAGGGTTACTGTTAGGCTTAGGCCTAGGACTTTTAAAACCAGGAAGCCCTGGGCTCCAGGCACACTGCAGCTGCAAAAGGCATCCCAAGGGGAGCGCAAAAGTGACGCAACTTGGCTGCCACCACTGATATTTCCATGAGACCATCCCGAACCATAGGCTGATTTTCCTTCCTAGGGTTAAGGTTTGAGTTACGCCTAGGGTAAGGGTTCTATTAACCAGAAAGCCCTGAGTTCCAAGAACACAGCAGCTGCGAAGGACTAGCCAAGAAGAGCGCAAAAGTACCACAACATGCCTGCCTCCACAGCTTTTTCCTTGGGGACATGCCTAATTCCTGGCTGATTTGCCTTTCTCGTCTTAGGGTTGGGGTTCGGCCTAGGGCTAGGATTTTTAAAAGCAGGAAGCCCTGAGTTCCAGGCACACTGGAGCTGTGAAAGGCATCCAAAAGGGAGTGCAAAAGTGCCACAACATGGCTGCTTTCACGGCTTTTTCCTTGGCAAGAAGCCTAACATCAGGCTGATTTACTTTCCCAGGGTTACTGTTAGGCTTAGGCCTAGGGCTAGGATTTTTGAAACTAGGAAGCCCTGGGCTCCAGGCACACTGCAGCTGTTCAAGGCATCCCAAGGGGAGTACAAAAGTGCAACAACATGGCAGCTTTCACAGCTTTTTCCTTGGCACCATCCCTATACCTAGGCTGATTTATCTGCCTAGGGTTAGGGTTAGGGTTCAGCCTAGGGCTTGGATTTCTTTAACCAGGAAGCCCTGAGTTCCAGGCTTACTTCATCTGCCAAAGGCATCCCAAAGGGAGTGCAGAAGTGCCACAACATGGCTGCTTTCACGGCTTTTCCCTTAGGAAGAACCCTAATACCCGGCTGATTTACCTTCCTAGGGTTACTGTTAGGCTTAGGCCTAGGACTTTTAAAACCAGGAAGCCCTGGGCTCCAGGCACACTGCAGCTGCGAAAGGCATCCCAAGGGGAGCGCAAAAGTGACGCAACTTGGCTGCCACCACTGATATTTCCATGAGACCATCCCGAACCATAGGCTGATTTTCCTTCCTAGGGTTAAGGTTTGAGTTACGCCTAGGGTAAGGGTTCTATTAACCAGAAAGCCCTGAGTTCCAAGAACACAGCAACTGCGAAGGACTAGCCAAGAAGAGCGCAAAAGTACCACAACATGCCTGCCTCCACAGCTTTTTCCTTGGGGACATGCCTAATTCCTGGCTGATTTGCCTTTCTCGTCTTAGGGTTGGGGTTCGGCCTAGGGCTAGGATTTTTAAAAGCAGGAAGCCCTGAGTTCCAGGCACACTGGAGCTGTGAAAGGCATCCAAAAGGGAGTGCAAAAGTGCCACAACATGGCTGCTTTCACGGCTTTTTCCTTGGCAAGAAGCCTAACACCAGGCTGATTTACTTTCCCAGGGTTACTGTTAGGCTTAGGCCTAGGGCTAGGATTTTTGAAACTAGGAAGCCCTTAGCTCCAAGCACACTGCAGCTGTTCAAGGCATCCCAAGGGGAGTACAAAAGTGCAACAACATGGCAGCTTTCACAGCTTTTTCCTTGGCACCATCCCTATACCTAGGCTGATTTATCTGCCTAGGGTTAGGGTTAGGGTTCAGCCTAGGGCTTGGATTTCTTTAACCAGGAAGCCCTGAGTTCCAGGCTTACTTCATCTGCCAAAGGCATCCCAAAGGGAGTGCAGAAGTGCCACAACATTGCTGCTCTCACGGCTTTTTCCTTGGCAAGGAGCCTAACATCAGGCTGATTTACTTTCCCAGGGTTACTGTTAGGCTTAGGCCTAGGGCTAGGATTTTTGAAACTAGGAAGCCCTTAGCTCCAGGCACACTGCAGCTGTTCAAGGCATCCCAAGGGGAGTACAAAAGTGCAACAACATGGCAGCTTTCACAGCTTTTTCCTTGGCACCATCCCTATACCTAGGCTGGTTTATCTGCCTAGGGTTAGGGTTAGGGTTCAGCCTAGGGCTTGAATTTTTTTAACCAGGAAGCCCTGAGTTCCAGGCTTACTTCATCTGCCAAAGGCATCCCAAAGGGAGTGCAGAAGTGCCACAACATGGCTGCTTTCACGGCTTTTCCCTTAGGAAGAACCCTAATACCCGGCTGATTTACCTTTCTAGGGTTACTGTTAGGCTTAGGCCTAGGACTTTTAAAACCAGGAAGCCCTGGGCTCCAGGCACACTGCAGCTGCAAAAGGCATCCCAAGGGGAGCGCAAAAGTGACGCAACTTGGCTGCCACCACTGATATTTCCATGAGACCATCCCGAACCATAGGCTGATTTTCCTTCCTAGGGTTAAGGTTTGAGTTACGCCTAGGGTAAGGGTTCTATTAACCAGAAAGCCCTGAGTTCCAAGAACACAGCAGCTGCGAAGGACTAGCCAAGAAGAGTGCAAAAGTACCACAACATGCCTGCCTCCACAGCTTTTTCCTTGGGGACATGCCTAATTCCTGGCTGATTTGCCTTTCTCGTCTTAGGGTTGGGGTTCGGCCTAGGGCTAGGATTTTTAAAAGCAGGAAGCCCTGAGTTCCAGGCACACTGGAGCTGTGAAAGGCATCCAAAAGGGAGTGCAAAAGTGCCACAACATGGCTGCTTTCACGGCTTTTTCCTTGGCAAGACGCCTAACACCAGGCTGACTTACCTTCCCAGGGTTACTGTTAGGCTTAGGCCTAGGGCTAGGATTTTTAAAACTAGGAAGCCCTTAGCTCCAGGCACACTGCAGCTGTTCAAGGCATCCCAAGGGGAGTACAAAAGTGCAACAACATGGCAGCTTTCACAGCTTTTTCCTTGGCACCATCCCTATACCTAGGCTGATTTATCTGCCTAGGGTTAGGGTTAGGGTTCAGCCTAGGGCTTGGATTTCTTTAACCAGGAAGCCCTGAGTTCCAGGCTTACTTCATCTGCCAAAGGCATCCCAAAGGGAGTGCAGAAGTGCCACAACATGGCTGCTTTCACGGCTTTTCCCTTAGGAAGAACCCTAATACCCGGCTGATTTACCTTCCTAGTGTTACTGTTAGGCTTAGGCCTAGGACTTTTAAAACCAGGAAGCCCTGGGCTCCAGGCACACTGCAGCTGCAAAAGGCATCCCAAGGGGAGCGCAAAAGTGACGCAACTTGGCTGCCACCACTGATATTTCCATGAGACCATCCCGAACCATAGGCTGATTTTCCTTCCTAGGGTTAAGGTTTGAGTTACGCCTAGGGTAAGGGTTCTATTAACCAGAAAGCCCTGAGTTCCAAGAACACAGCAGCTGCGAAGGACTAGCCAAGAAGAGCGCAAAAGTACCACAACATGCCTGCCTCCACAGCTTTTTCCTTGGGGACATGCCTAATTCCTGGCTGATTTGCCTTTCTCGTCTTAGGGTTGGGGTTCGGCCTAGGGCTAGGATTTTTAAAAGCAGGAAGCCCTGAGTTCCAGGCACACTGGAGCTGTGAAAGGCATCCAAAAGGGAGTGCAAAAGTGCCACAACATGGCTGCTTTCACGGCTTTTTCCTTGGCAAGAAACCTAACATCAGGCTGATTTACTTTCCCAGGGTTACTGTTAGGCTTAGGCCTAGGGCTAGGATTTTTGAAACTAGGAGGCCCGTAGCTCCAGGCACACTGCAGCTGTTCAAGGCATCCCAAGGGGAGTACAAAAGTGCAACAACATGGCAGCTTTCACAGCTTTTTCCTTGGCACCATCCCTATACCTAGGCTGATTTATCTGCCTAGGGTTAGGGTTAGGGTTCAGCCTAGGGCTTGGATTTCTTTAACCAGGAAGCCCTGAGTTCCAGGCTTACTTCATCTGCCAAAGGCATCCCAAAGGGAGTGCAGAAGTGCCACAACATGGCTGCTTTCACGGCTTTTCCCTTAGGAAGAACCCTAATACCCGGCTGATTTACCTTCCTAGGGTTACTGTTAGGCTTAGGCCTAGGACTTTTAAAACCAGGAAGCCCTGGGCTCCAGGCACACTGCAGCTGCAAAAGGCATCCCAAGGGGAGCGCAAAAGTGACGCAACTTGGCTGCCACCACTGATATTTCCATGAGACCATCCCGAACCATAGGCTGATTTTCCTTCCTAGGGTTAAGGTTTGAGTTACGCCTAGGGTAAGGGTCTATTAACCAGAAAGCCCTGAGTTCCAAGAACACAGCAGCTGCGAAGGACTAGCCAAGAAGAGCGCAAAAGTACCACAACATGCCTGCCTCCACAGCTTTTTCCTTGGGGACATGCCTAATTCCTGGCTGATTTGCCTTTCTCGTCTTAGGGTTGGGGTTCGGCCTAGGGCTAGGATTTTTAAAAGCAGGAAGCCCTGAGTTCCAGGCACACTGGAGCTGTGAAAGGCATCCAAAAGAGAGTGCAAAAGTGCCACAACATGGCTGCTTTCACGGCTTTTTCCTTGGCAAGAAGCCTAACACCAGGCTGATTTACTTTCCCAGGGTTACTGTTAGGCTTAGGCCTAGGGCTAGGATTTTTGAAACTAGGAAGCCCTGGGCTCCAGGCACACTGCAGCTGTTCAAGGCATCCCAAGGGGAGTACAAAAGTGCAACAACATGGCAGCTTTCACAGCTTTTTCCTTGGCACCATCCCTATACCTAGGCTGATTTATCTGCCTAGGGTTAGGGTTAGGGTTCAGCCTAGGGCTTGGATTTCTTTAACCAGGAAGCCCTGAGTTCCAGGCTTACTTCATCTGCCAAAGGCATCCCAAAGGGAGTGCAGAAGTGCCACAACATGGCTGCTCTCACGGCTTTTTCCTTGGCAAGAAGCCTAACATCAGGCTGATTTACTTTCCCAGGGTTACTGTTAGGCTTAGGCCTAGGGCTAGGATTTTTGAAACTAGGAAGCCCTGGGCTCCAGGCACACTGCAGCTGTTCAAGGCATCCCAAGGGGAGTACAAAAGTGCAACAACATGGCAGCTTTCACAGCTTTTTCCTTGGCACCATCCCTATACCTAGGCTGATTTATCTGCCTAGGGTTAGGGTTAGGGTTCAGCCTAGGGCTTGGATTTCTTTAACCAGGAAGCCCTGAGTTCCAGGCTTACTTCATCTGCCAAAGGCATCCCAAAGGGAGTGCAGAAGTGCCACAACATGGCTGCTTTCACGGCTTTTCCCTTAGGAAGAACCCTAATACCCGGCTGATTTACCTTCCTAGGGTTACTGTTAGGCTTAGGCCTAGGACTTTTAAAACCAGGAAGCCCTGGGCTCCAGGCACACTGCAGCTGCAAAAGGCATCCCAAGGGGAGCGCAAAAGTGACGCAACTTGGCTGCCACCACTGATATTTCCATGAGACCATCCCGAACCATAGGCTGATTTTCCTTCCTAGGGTTAAGGTTTGAGTTACGCCTAGGGTAAGGGTTCTATTAACCAGAAAGCCCTGAGTTCCAAGAACACAGCAGCTGCGAAGGACTAGCCAAGAAGAGCGCAAAAGTACCACAACATGCCTGCCTCCACAGCTTTTTCCTTGGGGACATGCCTAATTCCTGGCTGATTTGCCTTTCTCGTCTTAGGGTTGGGATTCGGCCTAGGGCTAGGATTTTTAAAAGCAGGAAGCCCTGAGTTCCAGGCACACTGGAGCTGTGAAAGGCATCCAAAAGGGAGTGCAAAAGTGCCACAACATGGCTGCTTTCACGGCTTTTTCCTTGGCAAGACGCCTAACACCAGGCTGACTTACCTTCCCAGGGTTACTGTTAGGCTTAGGCCTAGGGCTAGGATTTTTGAAACTAGGAAGCCCTGGGCTCCAGGCACACTGCAGCTGTTCAAGGCATCCCAAGGGGAGTACAAAAGTGCAACAACATGGCAGCTTTCACAGCTTTTTCCTTGGCACCATCCCTATACCTAGGCTGATTTATCTGCCTAGGGTTAGGGTTAGGGTTCAGCCTAGGGCTTGGATTTCTTTAACCAGGAAGCCCTGAGTTCCAGGCTTACTTCATCTGCCAAAGGCATCCCAAAGGGAGTGCAGAAGTGCCACAACATGGCTGCTTTCACGGCTTTTCCCTTAGGAAGAACCCTAATACCCGGCTGATTTACCTTCCTAGGGTTACTGTTAGGCTTAGGCCTAGGACTTTTAAAACCAGGAAGCCCTGGGCTCCAGGCACACTGCAGCTGCAAAAGGCATCCCAAGGGGAGCGCAAAAGTGACGCAACTTGGCTGCCACCACTGATATTTCCATGAGACCATCCCGAACCATAGGCTGATTTTCCTTCCTAGCGTTAAGGTTTGAGTTACGCCTAGGGTAAGGGTTCTATTAACCAGAAAGCCCTGAGTTCCAAGAACACAGCAGCTGCGAAGGACTAGCCAAGAAGAGCGCAAAAGTACCACAACATGCCTGCCTCCACAGCTTTTTCCTTGGGGACATGCCTAATTCCTGGCTGATTTGCCTTTCTCGTCTTAGGGTTGGGGTTCGGCCTAGGGCTAGGATTTTTAAAAGCAGGAAGCCCTGAGTTCCAGGCACACTGGAGCTGTGAAAGGCATCCAAAAGGGAGTGCAAAAGTGCCACAACATGGCTGCTTTCACGGCTTTTTCCTTGGCAAGACGCCTAACACCAGGCTGATTTACCTTCCCAGGGTTACTGTTAGGCTTAGGCCTAGGGCTAGGATTTTTTAAACTAGGAAGCCCTTAGCTCCAGGCACACTGCAGCTGTTCAAGGCATCCCAAGGGGAGTACAAAAGTGCAACAACATGGCAGCTTTCACAGCTTTTTCCTTGGCACCATCCCTATACCTAGGCTGATTTATCTGCCTAGGGTTAGGGTTAGGCTTCAGCCTAGGGCTTGGATTTCTTTAACCAGGAAGCCCTGAGTTCCAGGCTTACTTCATCTGCCAAAGGCATCCCAAAGGGAGTGCAGAAGTGCCACAACATGGCTGCTTTCACGGCTTTTCCCTTAGGAAGAACCCTAATACCCGGCTGATTTACCTTCCTAGGGTTACTGTTAGGCTTAGGCCTAGGACTTTAAAAACCAGGAAGCCCTGGGCTCCAGGCACACTGCAGCTGCAAAAGGCATCCCAAGGGGAGCGCAAAAGTGACGCAACTTGGCTGCCACCACTGATATTTCCATGAGACCATCCCGAACCATAGGTTGATTTTCCTTCCTAGGGTTAAGGTTTGAGTTACGCCTAGGTTAAGGGTTCTATTAACCAGAAAGCCCTGAGTTCCAAGAACACAGCAGCTGCGAAGGACTAGCCAAGAAGAGCGCAAAAGTACCACAACATGCCTGCCTCCACAGCTTTTTCCTTGGGGACATGCCTAATTCCTGGCTGATTTGCCTTTCTCGTCTTAGGGTTGGGGTTCGGCCTAGGGCTAGGATTTTTAAAAGCAGGAAGCCCTGAGTTCCAGGCACACTGGAGCTGTGAAAGGCATCCAAAAGGGAGTGCAAAAGTGCCACAACATGGCTGCTTTCACGGCTTTTTCCTTGGCAAGAAGCCTAACACCAGGCTGATTTACTTTCCCAGGGTTACTGTTAGGCTTAGGCCTAGGGCTAGGATTTTTGAAACTAGGAAGCCCTTAGCTCCAGGCACACTGCAGCTGTTCAAGGCATCCCAAGGGGAGTACAAAAGTGCAACATGGCAGCTTTCACAGCTTTTTCATTGGCACCATCCCTATACCTAGGCTGATTTATCTGCCTAGGGTTAGGGTTAGGGTTCAGCCTAGGGCTTGGATTTCTTTAACCAGGAAGCCCTGAGTTCCAGGCTTACTTCATCTGCCAAAGGCATCCCAAAGGGAGTGCAGAAGTGCCACAACATGGCTGCTCTCACGGCTTTTTCCTTGGCAAGAAGCCTAACATCAGGCTGATTTACTTTCCCAGGGTTACTGTTAGGCTTAGGCCTAGGGCTAGGATTTTTGAAACTAGGAAGCCCTTAGCGCCAGGCACACTGCAGCTGTTCAAGGCATCCCAAGGGGAGTACAAAAGTGCAACAACATGGCAGCTTTCACAGCTTTTTCCTTGGCACCATCCCTATACCTAGGCTGATTTATCTGCCTAGGGTTAGGGTTAGGGTTCAGCCTAGGGCTTGGATTTCTTTAACCAGGAAGCCCTGAGTTCCAGGCTTACTTCATCTGCCAAAGGCATCCCAAAGGGAGTGCAGAAGTGCCACAACATGGCTGCTTTCACGGCTTTTCCCTTAGGAAGAACCCTAATACCCGGCTGATTTACCTTCCTAGGGTTACTGTTAGGCTTAGGCCTAGGACTTTTAAAACCAGGAAGCCCTGGGCTCCAGGCACACTGCAGCTGCAAAAGGCATCCCAAGGGGAGCGCAAAAGTGACGCAACTTGGCTGCCACCACTGATATTTCCATGAGACCATCCCGAACCATAGGCTGATTTTCCTTCCTAGGGTTAAGGTTTGAGTTACGCCTAGGGTAAGGGTTCTATTAACCAGAAAGCCCTGAGTTCCAAGAACACAGCAGCTGCGAAGGACTAGCCAAGAAGAGCGCAAAAGTACCACAACATGCCTGCCTCCACAGCTTTTTCCTTGGGGACATGCCTAATTCCTGGCTGATTTGCCTTTCTCGTCTTAGGGTTGGAGTTCGGCCTAGGGCTAGGATTATTAAAAGCAGGAAGCCCTGAGTTCCAGGCACACTGGAGCTGTGAAAGGCATCCAAAAGGGAGTGCAAAAGTGCCACAACATGGCTGCTTTCACGGCTTTTTCCTTGGCAAGACGCCTAACACCAGGCTGACTTACCTTTCCCAGGGTTACTGTTAGGCTTAGGCCTAGGGCTAGGATTTTTGAAACTAGGAAGCCCTGGGCTCCAGGCACACTGCAGCTGTTCAAGGCATCCCAAGGGGAGTACAAAAGTGCAACAACATGGCAGCTTTCACAGCTTTTTCCTTGGCACCATCCCTATACCTAGGCTGATTTATCTGCCTAGGGTTAGGGTTAGGGTTCAGCCTAGGGCTTGGATTTCTTTAACCAGGAAGCCCTGAGTTCCAGGCTTACTTCATCTGCCAAAGGCATCCCAAAGGGAGTGCAGAAGTGCCACAACATGGCTGCTCTCACGGCTTTTTCCTTGGCAAGAAGCCTAACATCAGGCTGATTTACTTTCCCAGGGTTACTGTTAGGCTTAGGCCTAGGGCTAGGATTTTTGAAACTAGGAAGCCCTGGGCTCCAGGCACACTGCAGCTGTTCAAGGCATCCCAAGGGGAGTACAAAAGTGCAACAACATGGCAGCTTTCACAGCTTTTTCCTTGGCACCATCCCTATACCTAGGCTGATTTATCTGCCTAGGGTTAGGGTTAGGGTTCAGCCTAGGGCTTGGATTTCTTTAACCAGGAAGCCCTGAGTTCCAGGCTTACTTCATCTGCCAAAGGCATCCCAAAGGGAGTGCAGAAGTGCCACAACATGGCTGCTTTCACGGCTTTTCCCTTAGGAAGAACCCTAATACCCGGCTGATTTACCTTTCTAGGGTTACTGTTAGGCTTAGGCCTAGGACTTTTAAAACCAGGAAGCCCTGGGCTCCAGGCACACTGCAGCTGCAAAAGGCATCCCAAGGGGAGCGCAAAAGTGACGCAACTTGGCTGCCACCACTGATATTTCCATGAGACCATCCCGAACCATAGGCTGATTTTCCTTCCTAGGGTTAAGGTTTGAGTTACGCCTAGGGTAAGGGTTCTATTAACCAGAAAGCCCTGAGTTCCAAGAACACAGCAGCTGCGAAGGACTAGCCAAGAAGAGCGCAAAAGTACCACAACATGCCTGCCTCCACAGCTTTTTCCTTGGGGACATGCCTAATTCCTGGCTGATTTGCCTTTCTCGTCTTAGGGTTGGGGTTCGGCCTAGGGCTAGGATTTTTAAAAGCAGGAAGCCCTGAGTTCCAGGCACACTGGAGCTGTGAAAGGCATCCAAAAGGGAGTGCAAAAGTGCCACAACATGGCTGCTTTCACGGCTTTTTCCTTGGCAAGACGCCTAACACCAGGCTGACTTACCTTCCCAGGGTTACTGTTAGGCTTAGGCCTAGGGCTAGGATTTTTGAAACTAGGAAGCCCTGGGCTCCAGGCACACTGCAGCTGTTCAAGGCATCCCAAGGGGAGTACAAAAGTGCAACAACATGGCAGCTTTCACAGCTTTTTCCTTGGCACCATCCCTATACCTAGGCTGATTTATCTGCCTAGGGTTAGGGTTAGGGTTCAGCCTAGGGCTTGGATTTCTTTAACCAGGAAGCCCTGAGTTCCAGGCTTACTTCATCTGCCAAAGGCATCCCAAAGGGAGTGCAGAAGTGCCACAACATGGCTGCTTTCACGGCTTTTCCCTTAGGAAGAACCCTAATACCCGGCTGATTTACCTTCCTAGGGTTACTGTTAGGCTTAGGCCTAGGACTTTTAAAACCAGGAAGCCCTGGGCTCCAGGCACACTGCAGCTGCGAAAGGCATCCCAAGGGGAGCGCAAAAGTGACGCAACTTGGCTGCCACCACTGATATTTCCATGAGACCATCCCGAACCATAGGTTGATTTTCCTTCCTAAGGTTAAGGTTTGAGTTACGCCTAGGTTAAGGGTTCTATTAACCAGAAAGCCCTGAGTTCCAAGAACACAGCAGCTGCGAAGGACTAGCCAAGAAGAGCGCAAAAGTACCACAACATGCCTGCCTCCACAGCTTTTTCCTTGGGGACATGCCTAATTCCTGGCTGATTTGCCTTTCTCGTCTTAGGGTTGGGGTTCGGCCTAGGGCTAGGATTTTTAAAAGCAGGAAGCCCTGAGTTCCAGGCACACTGGAGCTGTGAAAGGCATCCAAAAGGGAGTGCAAAAGTGCCACAACATGGCTGCTTTCACGGCTTTTTCCTTGGCAAGAAGCCTAACACCAGGCTGATTTACTTTCCCAGGGTTACTGTTAGGCTTAGGCCTAGGGCTAGGATTTTTGAAACTAGGAAGCCCTTAGCTCCAGGCACACTGCAGCTGTTCAAGGCATCCCAAGGGGAGTACAAAAGTGCAACAACATGGCAGCTTTCACAGCTTTTTCCTTGGCACCATCCCTATACCTAGGCTGGTTTATCTGCCTAGGGTTAGGGTTAGGGTTCAGCCTAGGGCTTGGATTTCTTTAACCAGGAAGCCCTGAGTTCCAGGCTTACTTCATCTGCCAAAGGCATCCCAAAGGGAGTGCAGAAGTGCCACAACATTGCTGCTCTCACGGCTTTTTCCTTGGCAAGAAGCCTAATACCCGGCTGATTTACTTTCCCAGGGTTACTGTTAGGCTTAGGCCTAGGACTTTTAAAACCAGGAAGCCCTGGGCTCCAGGCACACTGCAGCTGCAAAAGGCATCCCAAGGGGAGCGCAAAAGTGACGCAACTTGGCTGCCACCACTGATATTTCCATGAGACCATCCCGAACCATAGGCTGATTTTCCTTCCTAGGGTTAAGGTTTGAGTTACGCCTAGGGTAAGGGTTCTATTAACCAGAAAGCCCTGAGTTCCAAGAACACAGCAGCTGCGAAGGACTAGCCAAGAAGAGCGCAAAAGTACCACAACATGCCTGCCTCCACAGCTTTTTCCTTGGGGACATGCCTAATTCCTGGCTGATTTGCCTTTCTCGTCTTAGGGTTGGGGTTCGGCCTAGGGCTAGGATTTTTAAAAGCAGGAAGCCCTGAGTTCCAGGCACACTGGAGCTGTGAAAGGCATCCAAAAGGGAGTGCAAAAGTGCCACAACATGGCTGCTTTCACGGCTTTTTCCTTGGCAAGACGCCTAACACCAGGCTGACTTACCTTCCCAGGGTTACTGTTAGGCTTAGGCCTAGGGCAAGGATTTTTAAAACTAGGAAGCCCTTAGCTCCAGGCACACTGCAGCTGTTCAAGGCATCCCAAGGGGAGTACAAAAGTGCAACAACATGGCAGCTTTCACAGCTTTTTCCTTGGCACCATCCCTATACCTAGGCTGATTTATCTGCCTAGGGTTAGGGTTAGGGTTCAGCCTAGGGCTTGGATTTCTTTAACCAGGAAGCCCTGAGTTCCAGGCTTACTTCATCTGCCAAAGGCATCCCAAAGGGAGTGCAGAAGTGCCACAACATGGCTGCTTTCACGGCTTTTCCCTTAGGAAGAACCCTAATACCCGGCTGATTTACCTTCCTAGTGTTACTGTTAGGCTTAGGCCTAGGACTTTTAAAACCAGGAAGCCCTGGGCTCCAGGCACACTGCAGCTGCAAAAGGCATCCCAAGGGGAGCGCAAAAGTGACGCAACTTGGCTGCCACCACTGATATTTCCATGAGACCATCCCGAACCATAGGCTGATTTTCCTTCCTAGGGTTAAGGTTTGAGTTACGCCTAGGGTAAGGGTTCTATTAACCAGAAAGCCCTGAGTTCCAAGAACACAGCAGCTGCGAAGGACTAGCCAAGAAGAGCGCAAAAGTACCACAACATGCCTGCCTCCACAGCTTTTTCCTTGGGGACATGCCTAATTCCTGGCTGATTTGCCTTTCTCGTCTTAGGGTTGGGGTTCGGCCTAGGGCTAGGATTTTTAAAAGCAGGAAGCCCTGAGTTCCAGGCACACTGGAGCTGTGAAAGGCATCCAAAAGGGAGTGCAAAAGTGCCACAACATGGCTGCTTTCACGGCTTTTTCCTTGGCAAGAAACCTAACATCAGGCTGATTTACTTTCCCAGGGTTACTGTTAGGCTTAGGCCTAGGGCTAGGATTTTTGAAACTAGGAGGCCCTTAGCTCCAGGCACACTGCAGCTGTTCAAGGCATCCCAAGGGGAGTACAAAAGTGCAACAACATGGCAGCTTTCACAGCTTTTTCCTTGGCACCATCCCTATACCTAGGCTGATTTATCTGCCTAGGGTTAGGGTTAGGGTTCAGCCTAGGGCTTGGATTTCTTTAACCAGGAAGCCCTGAGTTCCAGGCTTACTTCATCTGCCAAAGGCATCCCAAAGGGAGTGCAGAAGTGCCACAACATGGCTGCTTTCACGGCTTTTCCCTTAGGAAGAACCCTAATACCCGGCTGATTTACCTTCCTAGGGTTACTGTTAGGCTTAGGCCTAGGACTTTTAAAACCAGGAAGCCCTGGGCTCCAGGCACACTGCAGCTGCAAAAGGCATCCCAAGGGGAGCGCAAAAGTGACGCAACTTGGCTGCCACCACTGATATTTCCATGAGACCATCCCGAACCATAGGCTGATTTTCCTTCCTAGGGTTAAGGTTTGAGTTACGCCTAGGGTAAGGGTCTATTAACCAGAAAGCCCTGAGTTCCAAGAACACAGCAGCTGCGAAGGACTAGCCAAGAAGAGCGCAAAAGTACCACAACATGCCTGCCTCCACAGCTTTTTCCTTGGGGACATGCCTAATTCCTGGCTGATTTGCCTTTCTCGTCTTAGGGTTGGGGTTCGGCCTAGGGCTAGGATTTTTAAAAGCAGGAAGCCCTGAGTTCCAGGCACACTGGAGCTGTGAAAGGCATCCAAAAGGGAGTGCAAAAGTGCCACAACATGGCTGCTTTCACGGCTTTTTCCTTGGCAAGAAGCCTAACACCAGGCTGATTTACTTTCCCAGGGTTACTGTTAGGCTTAGGCCTAGGGCTAGGATTTTTGAAACTAGGAAGCCCTGGGCTCCAGGCACACTGCAGCTGTTCAAGGCATCCCAAGGGGAGTACAAAAGTGCAACAACATGGCAGCTTTCACAGCTTTTTCCTTGGCACCATCCCTATACCTAGGCTGATTTATCTGCCTAGGGTTAGGGTTAGGGTTCAGCCTAGGGCTTGGATTTCTTTAACCAGGAAGCCCTGAGTTCCAGGCTTACTTCATCTGCCAAAGGCATCCCAAAGGGAGTGCAGAAGTGCCACAACATGGCTGCTCTCACGGCTTTTTCCTTGGCAAGAAGCCTAACATCAGGCTGATTTACTTTCCCAGGGTTACTGTTAGGCTT
Source organism: Ammospiza caudacuta (assembly GCF_027887145.1). Lineage (NCBI taxonomy): Eukaryota > Metazoa > Chordata > Aves > Passeriformes > Passerellidae > Ammospiza > Ammospiza caudacuta. The sequence continues at coordinate 208,704 of NW_026682963.1, read as the reverse complement.
AGGCCTAGGGCTAGGATTTTTGAAACTAGGAAGCCCTTAGCTCCAGGCACACTGCAGCTGTTCAAGGCATCCCAAGGGGAGTACAAAAGTGCAACAACATGGCAGCTTTCACAGCTTTTTCCTTGGCACCATCCCTATACCTAGGCGGATTTATCTGCCTAGGGTTAGGGTTAGGGTTCAGCCTAGGGCTTGGATTTCTTTAACCAGGAAGCCCTGAGTTCCAGGCTTACTTCATCTGCCAAAGGCATCCCAAAGGGAGTGCAGAAGTGCCACAACATGGCTGCTTTCACGGCTTTTCCCTTAGGAAGAACCCTAATACCCGGCTGATTTACCTTTCTAGGGTTACTGTTAGGCTTAGGCCTAGGACTTTTAAAACCAGGAAGCCCTGGGCTCCAGGCACACTGCAGCTGCAAAAGGCATCCCAAGGGGAGCGCAAAAGTGACGCAACTTGGCTGCCACCACTGATATTTCCATGAGACCATCCCGAACCATAGGCTGATTTTCCTTCCTAGGGTTAAGGTTTGAGTTACGCCTAGGGTAAGGGTTCTATTAACCAGAAAGCCCTGAGTTCCAAGAACACAGCAGCTGCGAAGGACTAGCCAAGAAGAGCGCAAAAGTACCACAACATGCCTGCCTCCACAGCTTTTTCCTTGGGGACATGCCTAATTCCTGGCTGATTTGCCTTTCTCGTCTTAGGGTTGGGGTTCGGCCTAGGGCTAGGATTTTTAAAAGCAGGAAGCCCTGAGTTCCAGGCACACTGGAGCTGTGAAAGGCATCCAAAAGGGAGTGCAAAAGTGCCACAACATGGCTGCTTTCACGGCTTTTTCCTTGGCAAGACGCCTAACACCAGGCTGATTTACCTTCCCAGGGTTACTGTTAGGCTTAGGCCTAGGGCTAGGATTTTTTAAACTAGGAAGCCCTTAGCTCCAGGCACACTGCAGCTGTTCAAGGCATCCCAAGGGGAGTACAAAAGTGCAACAACATGGCAGCTTTCACAGCTTTTTCCTTGGCACCATCCCTATACCTAGGCTGATTTATCTGCCTAGGGTTAGGGTTAGGGTTCAGCCTAGGGCTTGGATTTCTTTAACCAGGAAGCCCTGAGTTCCAGGCTTACTTCATCTGCCAAAGGCATCCCAAAGGGAGTGCAGAAGTGCCACAACATGGCTGCTTTCACGGCTTTTCCCTTAGGAAGAACCCTAATACCCGGCTGATTTACCTTCCTAGGGTTACTGTTAGGCTTAGGCCTAGGACTTTTAAAACCAGGAAGCCCTGGGCTCCAGGCACACTGCAGCTGCGAAAGGCATCCCAAGGGGAGCGCAAAAGTGACGCAACTTGGCTGCCACCACTGATATTTCCATGAGACCATCCCGAACCATAGGCTGATTTTCCTTCCTAGGGTTAAGGTTTGAGTTACGCCTAGGGTAAGGGTTCTATTAACCAGAAAGCCCTGAGTTCCAAGAACACAGCAACTGCGAAGGACTAGCCAAGAAGAGCGCAAAAGTACCACAACATGCCTGCCTCCACAGCTTTTTCCTTGGGGACATGCCTAATTCCTGGCTGATTTGCCTTTCTCGTCTTAGGGTTGGGGTTCGGCCTAGGGCTAGGATTTTTAAAAGCAGGAAGCCCTGAGTTCCAGGCACACTGGAGCTGTGAAAGGCATCCAAAAGGGAGTGCAAAAGTGCCACAACATGGCTGCTTTCACGGCTTTTTCCTTGGCAAGAAGCCTAACACCAGGCTGATTTACTTTCCCAGGGTTACTGTTAGGCTTAGGCCTAGGGCTAGGATTTTTGAAACTAGGAAGCCCTTAGCTCCAAGCACACTGCAGCTGTTCAAGGCATCCCAAGGGGAGTACAAAAGTGCAACAACATGGCAGCTTTCACAGCTTTTTCCTTGGCACCATCCCTATACCTAGGCTGATTTATCTGCCTAGGGTTAGGGTTAGGGTTCAGCCTAGGGCTTGGATTTCTTTAACCAGGAAGCCCTGAGTTCCAGGCTTACTTCATCTGCCAAAGGCATCCCAAAGGGAGTGCAGAAGTGCCACAACATGGCTGCTCTCACGGCTTTTTCCCTGGCAAGAAGCCTAACATCAGGCTGATTTACTTTCCCAGGGTTACTGTTAGGCTTAGGCCTAGGGCTAGGATTTTTGAAACTAGGAAGCCCTTAGCTCCAGGCACACTGCAGCTGTTCAAGGCATCCCAAGGGGAGTACAAAAGTGCAACAACATGGCAGCTTTCACAGCTTTTTCCTTGGCACCATCCCTATACCTAGGCTGGTTTATCTGCCTAGGGTTAGGGTTAGGGTTCAGCCTAGGGCTTGAATTTTTTTAACCAGGAAGCCCTGAGTTCCAGGCTTACTTCATCTGCCAAAGGCATCCCAAAGGGAGTGCAGAAGTGCCACAACATGGCTGCTTTCACGGCTTTTCCCTTAGGAAGAACCCTAATACCCGGCTGATTTACCTTTCTAGGGTTACTGTTAGGCTTAGGCCTAGGACTTTTAAAACCAGGAAGCCCTGGGCTCCAGGCACACTGCAGCTGCAAAAGGCATCCCAAGGGGAGCGCAAAAGTGACGCAACTTGGCTGCCACCACTGATATTTCCATGAGACCATCCCGAACCATAGGCTGATTTTCCTTCCTAGGGTTAAGGTTTGAGTTACGCCTAGGGTAAGGGTTCTATTAACCAGAAAGCCCTGAGTTCCAAGAACACAGCAGCTGCGAAGGACTAGCCAAGAAGAGCGCAAAAGTACCACAACATGCCTGCCTCCACAGCTTTTTCCTTGGGGACATGCCTAATTCCTGGCTGATTTGCCTTTCTCGTCTTAGGGTTGGGGTTCGGCCTAGGGCTAGGATTTTTAAAAGCAGGAAGCCCTGAGTTCCAGGCACACTGGAGCTGTGAAAGGCATCCAAAAGGGAGTGCAAAAGTGCCACAACATGGCTGCTTTCACGGCTTTTTCCTTGGCAAGACGCCTAACACCAGGCTGACTTACCTTCCCAGGGTTACTGTTAGGCTTAGGCCTAGGGCTAGGATTTTTAAAACTAGGAAGCCCTTAGCTCCAGGCACACTGCAGCTGTTCAAGGCATCCCAAGGGGAGTACAAAAGTGCAACAACATGGCAGCTTTCACAGCTTTTTCCTTGGCACCATCCCTATACCTAGGCTGATTTATCTGCCTAGGGTTAGGGTTAGGGTTCAGCCTAGGGCTTGGATTTCTTTAACCAGGAAGCCCTGAGTTCCAGGCTTACTTCATCTGCCAAAGGCATCCCAAAGGGAGTGCAGAAGTGCCACAACATGGCTGCTTTCACGGCTTTTCCCTTAGGAAGAACCCTAATACCCGGCTGATTTACCTTCCTAGTGTTACTGTTAGGCTTAGGCCTAGGACTTTTAAAACCAGGAAGCCCTGGGCTCCAGGCACACTGCAGCTGCAAAAGGCATCCCAAGGGGAGCGCAAAAGTGACGCAACTTGGCTGCCACCACTGATATTTCCATGAGACCATCCCGAACCATAGGCTGATTTTCCTTCCTAGGGTTAAGGTTTGAGTTACGCCTAGGGTAAGGGTTCTATTAACCAGAAAGCCCTGAGTTCCAAGAACACAGCAGCTGCGAAGGACTAGCCAAGAAGAGCGCAAAAGTACCACAACATGCCTGCCTCCACAGCTTTTTCCTTGGGGACATGCCTAATTCCTGGCTGATTTGCCTTTCTCGTCTTAGGGTTGGGGTTCGGCCTAGGGCTAGGATTTTTAAAAGCAGGAAGCCCTGAGTTCCAGGCACACTGGAGCTGTGAAAGGCATCCAAAAGGGAGTGCAAAAGTGCCACAACATGGCTGCTTTCACGGCTTTTTCCTTGGCAAGAAACCTAACATCAGGCTGATTTACTTTCCCAGGGTTACTGTTAGGCTTAGGCCTAGGGCTAGGATTTTTGAAACTAGGAGGCCCTTAGCTCCAGGCACACTGCAGCTGTTCAAGGCATCCCAAGGGGAGTACAAAAGTGCAACAACATGGCAGCTTTCACAGCTTTTTCCTTGGCACCATCCCTATACCTAGGCTGATTTATCTGCCTAGGGTTAGGGTTAGGGTTCAGCCTAGGGCTTGGATTTCTTTAACCAGGAAGCCCTGAGTTCCAGGCTTACTTCATCTGCCAAAGGCATCCCAAAGGGAGTGCAGAAGTGCCACAACATGGCTGCTTTCACGGCTTTTCCCTTAGGAAGAACCCTAATACCCGGCTGATTTACCTTCCTAGGGTTACTGTTAGGCTTAGGCCTAGGACTTTTAAAACCAGGAAGCCCTGGGCTCCAGGCACACTGCAGCTGCAAAAGGCATCCCAAGGGGAGCGCAAAAGTGACGCAACTTGGCTGCCACCACTGATATTTCCATGAGACCATCCCGAACCATAGGCTGATTTTCCTTCCTAGGGTTAAGGTTTGAGTTACGCCTAGGGTAAGGGTTCTATTAACCAGAAAGCCCTGAGTTCCAAGAACACAGCAGCTGCGAAGGACTAGCCAAGAAGAGCGCAAAAGTACCACAACATGCCTGCCTCCACAGCTTTTTCCTTGGGGACATGCCTAATTCCTGGCTGATTTGCCTTTCTCGTCTTAGGGTTGGGGTTCGGCCTAGGGCTAGGATTTTTAAAAGCAGGAAGCCCTGAGTTCCAGGCACACTGGAGCTGTGAAAGGCATCCAAAAGGGAGTGCAAAAGTGCCACAACATGGCTGCTTTCACGGCTTTTTCCTTGGCAAGAAGCCTAACACCAGGCTGATTTACTTTCCCAGGGTTACTGTTAGGCTTAGGCCTAGGGCTAGGATTTTTGAAACTAGGAAGCCCTGGGCTCCAGGCACACTGCATCTGTTCAAGGCATCCCAAGGGGAGTACAAAAGTGCAACAACATGGCAGCTTTCACAGCTTTTTCCTTGGCACCATCCCTATACCTAGGCTGATTTATCTGCCTAGGGTTAGGGTTAGGGTTCAGCCTAGGGCTTGGATTTCTTTAACCAGGAAGCCCTGAGTTCCAGGCTTACTTCATCTGCCAAAGGCATCCCAAAGGGAGTGCAGAAGTGCCACAACATGGCTGCTCTCACGGCTTTTTCCTTGGCAAGAAGCCTAACATCAGGCTGATTTACTTTCCCAGGGTTACTGTTAGGCTTAGGCCTAGGGCTAGGATTTTTGAAACTAGGAAGCCCTTAGCTCCAGGCACACTGCAGCTGTTCAAGGCATCCCAAGGGGAGTACAAAAGTGCAACAACATGGCAGCTTTCACAGCTTTTTCCTTGGCACCATCCCTATACCTAGGCGGATTTATCTGCCTAGGGTTAGGGTTAGGGTTCAGCCTAGGGCTTGGATTTCTTTAACCAGGAAGCCCTGAGTTCCAGGCTTACTTCATCTGCCAAAGGCATCCCAAAGGGAGTGCAGAAGTGCCACAACATGGCTGCTTTCACGGCTTTTCCCTTAGGAAGAACCCTAATACCCGGCTGATTTACCTTCCTAGGGTTACTGTTAGGCTTAGGCCTAGGACTTTTAAAACCAGGAAGCCCTGGGCTCCAGGCACACTGCAGCTGCAAAAGGCATCCCAAGGGGAGCGCAAAAGTGACGCAACTTGGCTGCCACCACTGATATTTCCATGAGACCATCCCGAACCATAGGCTGATTTTCCTTCCTAGGGTTAAGGTTTGAGTTACGCCTAGGGTAAGGGTTCTATTAACCAGAAAGCCCTGAGTTCCAAGAACACAGCAGCTGCGAAGGACTAGCCAAGAAGAGCGCAAAAGTACCACAACATGCCTGCCTCCACAGCTTTTTCCTTGGGGACATGCCTAATTCCTGGCTGATTTGCCTTTCTCGTCTTAGGGTTGGGGTTCGGCCTAGGGCTAGGATTTTTAAAAGCAGGAAGCCCTGAGTTCCAGGCACACTGGAGCTGTGAAAGGCATCCAAAAGGGAGTGCAAAAGTGCCACAACATGGCTGCTTTCACGGCTTTTTCCTTGGCAAGACGCCTAACACCAGGCTGATTTACCTTCCCAGGGTTACTGTTAGGCTTAGGCCTAGGGCTGGATTTTTGAAACTAGGAAGCCCTTAGCTCCAGGCACACTGCAGCTGTTCAAGGCATCCCAAGGGGAGTACAAAAGTGCAACAACATGGCAGCTTTCACAGCTTTTTCCTTGGCACCATCCCTATACCTAGGCTGATTTATCTGCCTAGGGTTAGGGTTAGGGTTCAGCCTAGGGCTTGGATTTCTTTAACCAGGAAGCCCTGAGTTCCAGGCTTACTTCATCTGCCAAAGGCATCCCAAAGGGAGTGCAGAAGTGCCACAACATGGCTGCTTTCACGGCTTTTCCCTTAGGAAGAACCCTAATACCCGGCTGATTTACCTTCCTAGGGTTACTGTTAGGCTTAGGCCTAGGACTTTTAAAACCAGGAAGCCCTGGGCTCCAGGCACACTGCAGCTGCAAAAGGCATCCCAAGGGGAGCGCAAAAGTGACGCAACTTGGCTGCCACCACTGATATTTCCATGAGACCATCCCGAACCATAGGCTGATTTTCCTTCCTAGGGTTAAGGTTTGAGTTACGCCTAGGGTAAGGGTTCTATTAACCAGAAAGCCCTGAGTTCCAAGAACACAGCAGCTGCGAAGGACTAGCCAAGAAGAGCGCAAAAGTAGCACAACATGCCTGCCTCCACAGCTTTTTCCTTGGGGACATGCCTAATTCCTGGCTGATTTGCCTTTCTCGTCTTAGGGTTGGGGTTCGGCCTAGGGCTGGGATTTTTAAAAGCAGGAAGCCCTGAGTTCCAGGCACACTGGAGCTGTGAAAGGCATCCAAAAGGGAGTGCAAAAGTGCCACAACATGGCTGCTTTCACGGCTTTTTCCTTGGCAAGACGCCTAACACCAGGCTGATTTACCTTCCCAGGGTTACTGTTAGGCTTAGGCCTAGGGCTAGGATTTTTTAAACTAGGAAGCCCTTAGCTCCAGGCACACTGCAGCTGTTCAAGGCATCCCAAGGGGAGTACAAAAGTGCAACAACATGGCAGCTTTCACAGCTTTTTCCTTGGCACCATCCCTATACCTAGGCTGATTTATCTGCCTAGGGTTAGGGTTAGGGTTCAGCCTAGGGCTTGGATTTCTTTAACCAGGAAGCCCTGAGTTCCAGGCTTACTTCATCTGCCAAAGGCATCCCAAAGGGAGTGCAGAAGTGCCACAACATGGCTGCTTTCACGGCTTTTCCCTTAGGAAGAACCCTAATACCCGGCTGATTTACCTTCCTAGGGTTACTGTTAGGCTTAGGCCTAGGACTTTTAAAACCAGGAAGCCCTGGGCTCCAGGCACACTGCAGCTGCAAAAGGCATCCCAAGGGGAGCGCAAAAGTGACGCAACTTGGCTGCCACCACTGATATTTCCATGAGACCATCCCGAACCATAGGCTGATTTTCCTTCCTAGGGTTAAGGTTTGAGTTACGCCTAGGGTAAGGGTTCTATTAACCAGAAAGCCCTGAGTTCCAAGAACACAGCAGCTGCGAAGGACTAGCCAAGAAGAGCGCAAAAGTACCACAACATGCCTGCCTCCACAGCTTTTTCCTTGGGGACATGCCTAATTCCTGGCTGATTTGCCTTTCTCGTCTTAGGGTTGGGGTTCGGCCTAGGGCTAGGATTTTTAAAAGCAGGAAGCCCTGAGTTCCAGGCACACTGGAGCTGTGAAAGGCATCCAAAAGGGAGTGCAAAAGTGCCACAACATGGCTGCTTTCACAGCTTTTTCCTTGGCAAGACGCCTAACACCAGGCTGATTTACTTTCCCAGGGTTACTGTTAGGCTTAGGCCTAGGGCTAGGATTTTTGAAACTAGGAAGCCCTTAGCTCCAGGCACACTGCAGCTGTTCAAGGCATCCCAAGGGGAGTACAAAAGTGCAACATGGCAGCTTTCACAGCTTTTCCATTGGCACCATCCCTATACCTAGGCTGATTTATCTGCCTAGGGTTAGGGTTAGGGTTCAGCCTAGGGCTTGGATTTCTTTAACCAGGAAGCCCTGAGTTCCAGGCTTACTTCATCTGCCAAAGGCATCCCAAAGGGAGTGCAGAAGTGCCACAACATGGCTGCTCTCACGGCTTTTTCCTTGGCAAGAAGCCTAACATCAGGCTGATTTACTTTCCCAGGGTTACTGTTAGGCTTAGGCCTAGGGCTAGGATTTTTGAAACTAGGAAGCCCTTAGCTCCAGGCACACTGCAGCTGTTCAAGGCATCCCAAGGGGAGTACAAAAGTGCAACAACATGGCAGCTTTCACAGCTTTTTCCTTGGCACCATCCCTATACCTAGGCTGATTTATCTGCCTAGGGTTAGGGTTAGGGTTCAGCCTAGGGCTTGGATTTCTTTAACCAGGAAGCCCTGAGTTCCAGGCTTACTTCATCTGCCAAAGGCATCCCAAAGGGAGTGCAGAAGTGCCACAACATGGCTGCTTTCACGGCTTTTCCCTTAGGAAGAACCCTAATACCCGGCTGATCTACCTTCCTAGGGTTACTGTTAGGCTTAGGCCTAGGACTTTTAAAACCAGGAAGCCCTGGGCTCCAGGCACACTGCAGCTGCAAAAGGCATCCCAAGGGGAGCGCAAAAGTGACGCAACTTGGCTGCCACCACTGATATTTCCATGAGACCATCCCGAACCATAGGCTGATTTTCCTTCCTAGGGTTAAGGTTTGAGTTACGCCTAGGGTAAGGGTCTATTAACCAGAAAGCCCTGAGTTCCAAGAACACAGCAGCTGCGAAGAACTAGCCAAGAAGAGCGCAAAAGTACCACAACATGCCTGCCTCCACAGCTTTTTCCTTGGGGACATGCCTAATTCCTGGCTGATTTGCCTTTCTCGTCTTAGGGTTGGAGTTCGGCCTAGGGCTAGGATTATTAAAATCAGGAATCCCTGAGTTCCAGGCACACTGGAGCTGTGAAAGGCATCCGAAAGGGAGTGCAAAAGTGCCACAACATGGCTGCTTTCACGGCTTTTTCCTTGGCAAGACGCCTAACACCAGGCTGACTTACCTTCCCAGGGTTACTGTTAGGCTTAGGCCTAGGGCTAGGACTTTTGAAACTAGGAAGCCCTTAGCTCCAGGCACACTGCAGCTGTTCAAGGCATCCCAAGGGGAGTACAAAAGTGCAACAACATGGCAGCTTTCACAGCTTTTTCCTTGGCACCATCCCTATACCTAGGCTGATTTATCTGCCTAGGGTTAGGGTTAGGGTTCAGCCTAGGGCTTGGATTTCTTTAACCAGGAAGCCCTGAGTTCCAGGCTTACTTCATCTGCCAAAGGCATCCCAAAGGGAGTGCAGAAGTGCCACAACATGGCTGCTTTCACGGCTTTTCCCTTAGGAAGAACCCTAATACCCGGCTGATTTACCTTCCTAGTGTTACTGTTAGGCTTAGGCCTAGGACTTTTAAAACCAGGAAGCCCTGGGCTCCAGGCACACTGCAGCTGCGAAAGGCATCCCAAGGGGAGCGCAAAAGTGACGCAACTTGGCTGCCACCACTGATATTTCCATGAGACCATCCCGAACCATAGGCTGATTTTCCTTCCTAGGGTTAAGGTTTGAGTTACGCCTAGGGTAAGGGTTCTATTAACCAGAAAGCCCTGAGTTCCAAGAACACAGCAGCTGCGAAGGACTAGCCAAGAAGAGCGCAAAAGTACCACAACATGCCTGCCTCCACAGCTTTTTCCTTGGGGACATGCCTAATTCCTGGCTGATTTGCCTTTCTCGTCTTAGGGTTGGGGTTCGGACTAGGGCTAGGATTTTTAAAAGCAGGAAGCCCTGAGTTCCAGGCACACTGGAGCTGTGAAAGGCATCCAAAAGGGAGTGCAAAAGTGCCACAACATGGCTGCTTTCACGGCTTTTTCCTTGGCAAGAAGCCTAACATCAGGCTGATTTACTTTCCCAGGGTTACTGTTAGGCTTAGGCCTAGGGCTAGGATTTTTGAAACTAGGAAGCCCTTAGCTCCAGGCACACTGCAGCTGTTCAAGGCATCCCAAGGGGAGTACAAAAGTGCAACAACATGGCAGCTTTCACAGCTTTTTCCTTGGCACCATCCCTATACCTAGGCTGATTTATCTGCCTAGGGTTAGGGTTAGGGTTCAGCCTAGGGCTTGGATTTCTTTAACCAGGAAGCCCTGAGTTCCAGGCTTACTTCATCTGCCAAAGGCATCCCAAAGGGAGTGCAGAAGTGCCACAACATGGCTGCTTTCACGGCTTTTCCCTTAGGAAGAACCCTAATACCCGGCTGATTTACCTTCCTAGGGTTACTGTTAGGCTTAGGCCTAGGACTTTTAAAACCAGGAAGCCCTGGGCTCCAGGCACACTGCAGCTGCAAAAGGCATCCCAAGGGGAGCGCAAAAGTGACGCAACTTGGCTGCCACCACTGATATTTCCATGAGACCATCCCGAACCATAGGCTGATTTTCCTTCCTAGGGTTAAGGTTTGAGTTACGCCTAGGGTAAGGGTCTATTAACCAGAAAGCCCTGAGTTCCAAGAACACAGCAGCTGCGAAGGACTAGCCAAGAAGAGCGCAAAAGTACCACAACATGCCTGCCTCCACAGCTTTTTCCTTGGGGACATGCCTAATTCCTGGCTGATTTGCCTTTCTTGTCTTAGGGTTGGGGTTCGGCCTAGGGCTAGGATTTTTAAAAGCAGGAAGCCCTGAGTTCCAGGCACACTGGAGCTGTGAAAGGCATCCAAAAGGGAGTGCAAAAGTGCCACAACATGGCTGCTTTCACGGCTTTTTCCTTGGCAAGAAGCCTAACACCAGGCTGATTTACTTTCCCAGGGTTACTGTTAGGCTTAGGCCTAGGGCTAGGATTTTTGAAACTAGGAAGCCCTTAGCTCCAGGCACACTGCAGCTGTTCAAGGCATCCCAAGGGGAGTACAAAAGTGCAACAACATGGCAGCTTTCACAGCTTTTTCCTTGGCACCATCCCTATACCTAGGCTGATTTATCTGCCTAGGGTTAGGGTTAGGGTTCAGCCTAGGGCTTGGATTTCTTTAACCAGGAAGCCCTGAGTTCCAGGCTTACTTCATCTGCCAAAGGCATCCCAAAGGGAGTGCAGAAGTGCCACAACATGGCTGCTCTCACGGCTTTTTCCTTGGCAAGAAGCCTAACATCAGGCTGATTTACTTTCCCAGGGTTACTGTTAGGCTTAGGCCTAGGGCTAGGATTTTTGAAACTAGGAAGCCATTAGCTCCAGGCACACTGCAGCTGTTCAAGGCATCCCAAGGGGAGTACAAAAGTGCAACAACATGGCAGCTTTCACAGCTTTTTCCTTGGCACCATCCCTATACCTAGGCTGATTTATCTGCCTAGGGTTAGGGTTAGGGTTCAGCCTAGGGCTTGGATTTCTTTAACCAGGAAGCCCTGAGTTCCAGGCTTACTTCATCTGCCAAAGGTATCCCAAAGGGAGTGCAGAAGTGCCACAGCATGGCTGCTTTCACGGCTTTTCCCTTAGGAAGAACCCTAATACCCGGCTGATTTACCTTCCTAGGGTTACTGTTAGGCTTAGGCCTAGGACTTTTAAAACCAGGAAGCCCTGGGCTCCAGGCACACTGCAGCTGCAAAAGGCATCCCAAGGGGAGCGCAAAAGTGACGCAACTTGGCTGCCACCACTGATATTTCCATGAGACCATCCCGAACCATAGGCTGATTTTCCTTCCTAGGGTTAATGTTTGAGTTACGCCTAGGGTAAGGGTCTATTAACCAGAAAGCCCTGAGTTCCAAGAACACAGCAGCTGCGAAGGACTAGCCAAGAAGAGCGCAAAAGTACCACAACATGCCTGCCTCCACAGCTTTTTCCTTGGGGACATGCCTAATTCCTGGCTGATTTGCCTTTCTCGTCTTAGGGTTGGGGTTCGGCCTAGGGCTAGGATTTTTAAAAGCAGGAATCCCTGAGTTCCAGGCACACTGGAGCTGTGAAAGGCATCCAAAAGGGAGTGCAAAAGTGCCACAACATGGCTGCTTTCACGGCTTTTTCCTTGGCAAGAAGCCTAACATCAGGCTGATTTACTTTCCCAGGGTTACTGTTAGGCTTAGGCCTAGGGTTAGGATTTTTGAAACTAGGAGGCCCTTAGCTCCAGGCACACTGCAGCTGTTCAAGGCATCCCAAGGGGAGTACAAAAGTGCAACAACATGGCAGCTTTCACAGCTTTTTCCTTGGCACCATCCCTATACCTAGGCTGATTTATCTGCCTAGGGTTAGGGTTAGGGTTCAGCCTAGGGCTTGGATTTCTTTAACCAGGAAGCCCTGAGTTCCAGGCTTACTTCATCTGCCAAAGGCATCCCAAAGGGAGTGCAGAAGTGCCACAACATGGCTGCTTTCACGGCTTTTCCCTTAGGAAGAACCCTAATACCCGGCTGATTTACCTTCCTAGGGTTACTGTTAGGCTTAGGCCTAGGACTTTTAAAACCAGGAAGCCCTGGGCTCCAGGCACACTGCAGCTGCAAAAGGCATCCCAAGGGGAGCGCAAAAGTGACGCAACTTGGCTGCCACCACTGATATTTCCATGAGACCATCCCGAACCATAGGCTGATTTTCCTTCCTAGGGTTAAGGTTTGAGTTACGCCTAGGGTAAGGGTTCTATTAACCAGAAAGCCCTGAGTTCCAAGAACACAGCAGCTGCGAAGGGCTAGCCAAGAAGAGCGCAAAAGTACCACAACATGCCTGCCTCCACAGCTTTTTCCTTGGGGACATGCCTAATTCCTGGCTGATTTGCCTTTCTCGTCTTAGGGTTGGGGTTCGGCCTAGGGCTAGGATTTTTAAAAGCAGGAAGCCCTGAGTTCCAGGCACACTGGAGCTGTGAAAGGCATCCAAAAGGGAGTGCAAAAGTGCCACAACATGGCTGCTTTCACGGCTTTTTCCTTGGCAAGAAGCCTAACATCAGGCTGATTTACTTTCCCAGGGTTACTGTTAGGCTTAGGCCTAGGGCTAGGATTTTTGAAACTAGGAAGCCCTTAGCTCCAGGCACACTGCAGCTGTTCAAGGCATCCCAAGGGGAGTACAAAAGTGCAACAACATGGCAGCTTTCACAGCTTTTTCCTTGGCACCATCCCTATACCTAGGCTGATTTATCTGCCTAGGGTTAGGGTTAGGGTTCAGCCTAGGGCTTGGATTTCTTTAACCAGGAAGCCCTGAGTTCCAGGCTTACTTCATCTGCCAAAGGCATCCCAAAGGGAGTGCAGAAGTGCCACAACATGGCTGCTTTCATGGCTTTTCCCTTAGGAAGAACCCTAATACCCGGCTGATTTACCTTCCTAGGGTTACTGTTAGGCTTAGTCCTAGGACTTTTAAAACCAGGAAGCCCTGGGCTCCAGGCACACTGCAGCTGCGAAAGGCATCCCAAGGGGAGCGCAAAAGTGACGCAACTTGGCTGCCACCACTGATATTTCCATGAGACCATCCCGAACCATAGGCTGATTTTCCTTCCTAGGGTTAAGGTTTGAGTTACGCCTAGGGTAAGGGTCTATTAACCAGAAAGCCCTGAGTTCCAAGAACACAGCAGCTGCGAAGGACTAGCCAAGAAGAGCGCAAAAGTACCACAACATGCCTGCCTCCACAGCTTTTTCCTTGGGGACATGCCTAATTCCTGGCTGATTTGCCTTTCTTGTCTTAGGGTTGGGGTTCGGCCTAGGGCTAGGATTTTTAAAAGCAGGAAGCCCTGAGTTCCAGGCACACTGGAGCTGTGAAAGGCATCCAAAAGGGAGTGCAAAAGTGCCACAACATGGCTGCTTTCACGGCTTTTTCCTTGGCAAGAAGCCTAACTGCAGGCTGATTTACTTTCCCAGGGTTACTGTTAGGCTTAGGCCTAGGGCTAGGATTTTTGAAACTAGGAGGCCCTTAGCTCCAGGCACACTGCAGCTGTTCAAGGCATCCCAAGGGGAGTACAAAAGTGCAACAACATGGCAGCTTTCACAGCTTTTTCCTTGGCACCATCCCTATACCTAGGCTGATTTATCTGCCTAGGGTTAGGGTTAGGGTTCAGCCTAGGGCTTGAATTTTTTTAACCAGGAAGCCCTGAGTTCCAGGCTTACTTCATCTGCCAAAGGCATCCCAAAGGGAGTGCAGAAGTGCCACAACATGGCTGCTTTCACGGCTTTTCCCTTAGGAAGAACCCTAATACCCGGCTGATTTACCTTCCTAGGGTTACTGTTAGGCTTAGGCCTAGGACTTTTAAAACCAGGAAGCCCTGGGCTCCAGGCACACTGCAGCTGCAAAAGGCATCCCAAGGGGAGCGCAAAAGTGACGCAACTTGGCTGCCACCACTGATATTTCCATGAGACCATCCCGAACCATAGGCTGATTTTCCTTCCTAGGGTTAAGGTTTGAGTTACGCCTAGGGTAAGGGTCTATTAACCAGAAAGCCCTGAGTTCCAAGAACACAGCAGCTGCGAAGGACTAGCCAAGAAGAGCGCAAAAGTACCACAACATGCCTGCCTCCACAGCTTTTTCCTTGGGGACATGCCTAATTCCTGGCTGATTTGCCTTTCTCGTCTTAGGGTTGGGGTTCGGCCTAGGGCTAGGATTTTTAAAAGCAGGAAGCCCTGAGTTCCAGGCACACTGGAGCTGTGAAAGGCATCCAAAAGGGAGTGCAAAAGTGCCACAACATGGCTGCTTTCACGGCTTTTTCCTTGGCAAGAAACCTAACATCAGGCTGATTTACTTTCCCAGGGTTACTGTTAGGCTTAGGCCTAGGGTTAGGATTTTTGAAACTAGGAAGCCCTGGGCTCCAGGCACACTGCAGCTGTTCAAGGCATCCCAAGGGGAGTACAAAAGTGCAACAACATGGCATCTTTCACAGCTTTTTCCTTGGCACCATCCCTATACCTAGGCTGATTTATCTGCCTAGGGTTAGGGTTAGGGTTCAGCCTAGGGCTTGGATTTCTTTAACCAGGAAGCCCTGAGTTCCAGGCTTACTTCATCTGCCAAAGGCATCCCAAAGGGAGTGCAAAAGTGCCACAACATGGCTGCTTTCACGGCTTTTTCCTTGGCAAGAAGCCTAACATCAGGCTGATTTACTTTCCCAGGGTTACTGTTAGGCTTAGGCCTAGGGCTAGGATTTTTGAAACTAGGAAGCCCTTAGCTCCAGGCACACTGCAGCTGTTCAAGGCATCCCAAGGGGAGTACAAAAGTGCAACAACATGGCAGCTTTCACAGATTTTTCCTTGGCACCATCCCTATACCTAGGCTGGTTTATCTGCCTAGTGTTAGGGTTAGGGTTCAGCCTAGGGCTTGAATTTTTTTAACCAGGAAGCCCTGAGTTCCAGGCTTACTTCATCTGCCAAAGGCATCCCAAAGGGAGTGCAGAAGTGCCACAACATGGCTGCTTTCACGGCTTTTCCCTTAGGAGGAACCCTAATACCCGGCTGATTTACCTTCCTAGGGTTACTGTTAGGCTTAGGCCTAGGACTTTTAAAACCAGGAAGCCCTGGGCTCCAGGCACACTGCAGCTGCGAAAGGCATCCCAAGGGGAGCGCAAAAGTGACGCAACTTGGCTGCCACCACTGATATTTCCATGAGACCATCCCGAACCATAGGCTGATTTTCCTTCCTAGGGTTAAGGTTTGAGTTACGCCTAGGGTAAGGGTTCTATTAACCAGAAAGCCCTGAGTTCCAAGAACACAGCAGCTGCGAAGGACTAGCCAAGAAGAGCGCAAAAGTACCACAACATGCCTGCCTCCACAGCTTTTTCCTTGGGGACATGCCTAATTCCTGGCTGATTTGCCTTTCTTGTCTTAGGGTTGGGGTTCGGCCTAGGGCTAGGATTTTTAAAAGCAGGAAGCCCTGAGTTCCAGGCACACTGGAGCTGTGAAAGGCATCCAAAAGGGAGTGCAAAAGTGCCACAACATGGCTGCTTTCACGGCTTTTTCCTTGGCAAGACGCCTAACACCAGGCTGACTTACTTTCCCAGGGTTACTGTTAGGCTTAGGCCTAGGGCTAGGATTTTTGAAACTAGGAAGCCCTTAGCTCCAGGCACACTGCAGCTGTTCAAGGCATCCCAAGGGGAGTACAAAAGTGCAACAACATGGCAGCTTTCACAGCTTTTTCCTTGGCACCATCCCTATACCTAGGCTGATTTATCTGCCTAGGGTTAGGGTTAGGGTTCAGCCTAGGGCTTGGATTTCTTTAACCAGGAAGCCCTGAGTTCCAGGCTTACTTCATCTGCCAAAGGCATCCCAAAGGGAGTGCAGAAGTGCCACAACATGGCTGCTTTCACGGCTTTTCCCTTAGGAAGAACCCTAATACCCGGCTGATTTACCTTCCTAGGGTTACTGTTAGGCTTAGGCCTAGGACTTTTAAAACCAGGAAGCCCTGGGCTCCAGGCACACTGCAGCTTCAAAAGGCATCCCAAGGGGAGCGCAAAAGTGACGCAACTTGGCTGCCACCACTAATATTTCCATGAGACCATCCCGAACCATAGGCTGATTTTCCTTCCTAGGGTTAAGGTTTGAGTTACGCCTAGGGTAAGGGTCTATTAACCAGAAAGCCCTGAGTTCCAAGAACACAGCAGCTGCGAAGGACTAGCCAAGAAGAGCGCAAAAGTACCACAACATGCCTGCCTCCACAGCTTTTTCCTTGGGGACATGCCTAATTCCTGGCTGATTTGCCTTTCTCGTCTTAGGGTTGGGGTTCGGCCTAGGGCTAGGATTTTTAAAAGCAGGAAGCCCTGAGTTCCAGGCACACTGGAGCTGTGAAAGGCATCCAAAAGGGAGTGCAAAAGTGCCACAACATGGCTGCTTTCACGGCTTTTTCCTTGGCAAGAAGCCTAACATCAGGCTGATTTACTTTCCCAGGGTTACTGTTAGACTTAGGCCTAGGGCTAGGATTTTTGAAACTAGGAAGCCCTTAGCTCCAGGCACACTGCAGCTGTTCAAGGCATCCCAAGGGGAGTACAAAAGTGCAACAACATGGCAGCTTTCACAGCTTTTTCCTTGGAACCATCCCTATACCTAGGCTGATTTATCTGCCTAGGGTTAGGGTTAGGGTTCAGCCTAGGGCTTGGATTTCTTTAACCAGGAAGCCCTGAGTTCCAGGCTTACTTCATCTGCCAAAGGCATCCCAAAGGGAGTGCAGAAGTGCCACAACATGGCTGCTTTCACGGCTTTTCCCTTAGGAAGAGCCCTAATACCCGGCTGATTTACCTTCCTAGGGTTACTGTTAGGCTTAGGCCTAGGACTTTTAAAACCAGGAAGCCCTGGGCTCCAGGCACACTGCAGCTGCAAAAGGCATCCCAAGGGGAGCGCAAAAGTGACGCAACTTGGCTGCCACCACTGATATTTCCATGAGACCATCCCGAACCATAGGTTGATTTTCCTTCCTAGGGTTAAGGTTTGAGTTACGCCTAGGGTAAGGGCTCTATTAACCAGAAAGCCCTGAGTTCCAAGAACACAGCAGCTGCGAAGGACTAGCCAAGAAGAGCGCAAAAGTACCACAACATGCCTGCCTCCACAGCTTTTTCCTTGGGGACATGCCTAATTCCTGGCTGATTTGCCTTTCTCGTCTTAGGGTTGGGGTTCGGCCTAGGGCTAGGATTTTTAAAAGCAGGAAGCCCTGAGTTCCAGGCACACTGGAGCTGTGAAAGGCATCCAAAAGGGAGTGCAAAAGTGCCACAACATGGCTGCTTTCACGGCTTTTTCCTTGGCAAGACGCCTAACACCAGGCTGATTTACTTTCCCAGGGTTACTGTTAGGCTTAGGCCTAGGGCTACGATTTTTTAAACTAGGAAGCCCTTAGCTCCAGGCACACTGCAGCTGTTCAAGGCATCCCAAGGGGAGTACAAAAGTGCAACAACATGGCAGCTTTCACAGCTTTTTCCTTGGCACCATCCCTATACCTAGGCTGATTTATCTGCCTAGGGTTAGGGTTAGGGTTCAGCCTAGGGCTTGGATTTTTTTAACCAGGAAGCCCTGAGTTCCAGGCTTACTTCATCTGCCAAAGGCATCCCAAAGGGAGTGCAGAAGTGCCACAACATGGCTGCTTTCACGGCTTTTCCCTTAGGAAGAACCCTAATACCCGGCTGATTTACCTTCCTAGGGTTACTGTTAGGCTTAGGCCTAGGACTTTTAAAACCAGGAAGCCCTGGGCTCCAGGCACACTGCAGCTGCAAAAGGCATCCCAAGGGGAGCGCAAAAGTGACGCAACTTGGCTGCCACCACTGATATTTCCATGAGACCATCCCGAACCATAGGCTGATTTTCCTTCCTAGGGTTAAGGTTTGAGTTACGCCTAGGGTAAGGGTCTATTAACCAGAAAGCCCTGAGTTCCAAGAACACAGCAGCTGCGAAGGACTAGCCAAGAAGAGCGCAAAAGTACCACAACATGCCTGCCTCCACAGCTTTTTCCTTGGGGACATGCCTAATTCCTGGCTGATTTGCCTTTCTCGTCTTAGGGTTGGGGTTCGGCCTAGGGCTAGGATTTTTAAAAGCAGGAAGCCCTGAGTTCCAGGCACACTGGAGCTGTGAAAGGCATCCAAAAGGGAGTGCAAAAGTGCCACAACATGGCTGCTTTCACGGCTTTTTCCTTGGCAAGAAGCCTAACATCAGGCTGATTTACTTTCCCAGGGTTACTGTTAGGCTTAGGCCTAGGGCTAGGATTTTTGAAACTAGGAAGCCCTGGGCTCCAGGCACACTGCAGCTGTTCAAGGCATCCCAAGGGGAGTACAAAAGTGCAACAACATGGCAGCTTTCACAGCTTTTTCCTTGGCACCATCCCTATACCTAGGCTGATTTATCTGCCTAGGGTTAGGGTTAGGGTTCAGCCTAGGGCTTGGATTTCTTTAACCAGGAAGCCCTGAGTTCCAGGCTTACTTCATCTGCCAAAGGCATCCCAAAGGGAGTGCAGAAGTGCCACAACATGGCTGCTCTCACGGCTTTTTCCTTGGCAAGAATCCTAACATCAGGCTGATTTACCTTCCCAGGGTTACTGTTAGGCTTAGGCCTAGGGCTAGGATTTTTGAAACTAGGAAGCCCTTAGCTCCAGGCACACTGCAGCTGTTCAAGGCATCCCAAGGGGAGTACAAAAGTGCAACAACATGGCAGCTTTCACAGCTTTTTCCTTGGCACCATCCCTATACCTAGGCTGATTTATCTGCCTAGGGTTAGGGTTAGGGTTCAGCCTAGGGCTTGGATTTCTTTAACCAGGAAGCCCTGAGTTCCAGGCTTACTTCATCTGCCAAAGGCATCCCAAAGGGAGTGCAGAAGTGCCACAACATGGCTGCTTTCACGGCTTTTCCCTTAGGAAGAACCCTAATACCCGGCTGATTTACCTTCCTAGGGTTACTGTTAGGCTTAGGCCTAGGACTTTTAAAACCAGGAAGCCCTGGGCTCCAGGCACACTGCAGCTGCAAAAGGCATCCCAAGGGGAGCACAAAAGTGACGCAACTTGGCTGCCACCACTGATATTTCCATGAGACCATCCCGAACCATAGGCTGATTTTCCTTCCTAGGGTTAAGATTTGAGTTACGCCTAGGGTAAGGGTCTATTAACCAGAAAGCCCTGAGTTCCAAGAACACAGCAGCTGCGAAGGACTAGCCAAGAAGAGCGCAAAAGTACCACAACATGCCTGCCTCCACAGCTTTTTCCTTGGGGACATGCCTAATTCCTGGCTGATTTGCCTTTCTCGTCTTAGGGTTGGGGTTCGGCCTAGGGCTAGGATTTTTAAAAGCAGGAAGCCCTGAGTTCCAGGCACACTGGAGCTGTGAAAGGCATCCAAAAGGGAGTGCAAAAGTGCCACAACATGGCTGCTTTCACGGCTTTTTCCTTGGCAAGAAACCTAACATCAGGCTGATTTACTTTCCCAGGGTTACTGTTAGGCTTAGGCCTAGGGCTAGGATTTTTTGAAACTAGGAAGCCCTTAGCTCCAGGCACACTGCAGCTGTTCAAGGCATCCCAAGGGGAGTACAAAAGTGCAACAACATGGCAGCTTTCACAGCTTTTTCCTTGGCACCATCCCTATACCTAGGCTGATTTATCTGCCTAGGGTTAGGGTTAGGGTTCAGCCTAGGGCTTGAATTTTTTTAACCAGGAAGCCCTGAGTTCCAGGCTTACTTCATCTGCCAAAGGCATCCCAAAGGGAGTGCAGAAGTGCCACAACATGGCTGCTTTCACGGCTTTTCCCTTAGGAAGAACCCTAATACCCGGCTGATTTACCTTCCTAGGGTTACTGTTAGGCTTAGGCCTAGGACTTTTAAAACCAGGAAGCCCTGGGCTCCAGGCACACTGCAGCTGCAAAAGGCATCCCAAGGGGAGCGCAAAAGTGATGCAACTTGGCTGCCACCACTGATATTTCCATGAGACCATCCCGAACCATCGGCTGATTTTCCTTCCTAGGGTTAAGGTTTGAGTTACGCCTAGGGTAAGGGTTCTATTAACCAGAAAGCCCTGAGTTCCAAGAACACAGCAGCTGCGAAGGACTAGCCAAGAAGAGCGCAAAAGTAGCACAACATGCCTGCCTCCACAGCTTTTTCCTTGGGGACATGCCTAATTCCTGGCTGATTTGCCTTTCTCGTCTTAGGGTTGGGGTTCGGCCTAGGGCTAGGATTTTTAAAAGCAGGAAGCCCTGAGTTCCAGGCACACTGGAGCTGTGAAAGGCATCCAAAAGGGAGTGCAAAAGTGCCACAACATGGCTGCTTTCACGGCTTTTTCCTTGGCAAGAAGCCTAACATCAGGCTGATTTACTTTCCCAGGGTTACTGTTAGGCTTAGGCCTAGGGCTAGGATTTTTGAAACTAGGAAGCCCTTAGCTCCAGGCACACTGCAGCTGTTCAAGGCATCCCAAGGGGAGTACAAAAGTGCAACAACATGGCAGCTTTCACAGCTTTTTCCTTGGCACCATCCCTATACCTAGGCTGATTTATCTGCCTAGGGTTAGGGTTAGGGTTCAGCCTAGGGCTTGGATTTCTTTAACCAGGAAGCCCTGAGTTCCAGGCTTACTTCATCTGCCAAAGGCATCCCAAAGGGAGTGCAGAAGTGCCACAACATGGCTGCTTTCACGGCTTTTCCCTTAGGAAGAACCCTAATACCCGGCTGATTTACCTTCCTAGGGTTACTGTTAGGCTTAGGCCTAGGACTTTTAAAACCAGGAAGCCCTGGGCTCCAGGCACACTGCAGCTGCAAAAGGCATCCCAAGGGGAGCGCAAAAGTGACGCAACTTGGCTGCCACCACTGATATTTCCATGAGACCATCCCGAACCATAGGTTGATTTTCCTTCCTAGGGTTAAGGTTTGAGTTACGCCTAGGGTAAGGGTTCTATTAACCAGAAAGCCCTGAGTTCCAAGAACACAGCAGCTGCGAAGGACTAGCCAAGAAGAGCGCAAAAGTACCACAACATGCCTGCCTCCACAGCTTTTTCCTTGGGGACATGCCTAATTCCTGGCTGATTTGCCTTTCTCGTCTTAGGGTTGGGGTTCGGCCTAGGGCTAGGATTTTTAAAAGCAGGAAGCCCTGAGTTCCAGGCACACTGGAGCTGTGAAAGGCATCCAAAAGGGAGTGCAAAAGTGCCACAACATGGCTGCTTTCACGGCTTTTTCCTTGGCAAGACGCCTAACACCAGGCTGAATTACTTTCCCAGGGTTACTGTTAGGCTTAGGCCTAGGGCTAGGATTTTTGAAACTAGGAAGCCCTTAGCTCCAGGCACACTGCAGCTGTTCAAGGCATCCCAAGGGGAGTACAAAAGTGCAACAACATGGCAGCTTTCACAGCTTTTTCCTTGGCACCATCCCTATACCTAGGCTGATTTATCTGCCTAGGGTTAGGTTTAGGGTTCAGCCTAGGGCTTGGATTTCTTTAACCAGGAAGCCCTGAGTTCCAGGCTTACTTCATCTGCCAAAGGCATCCCAAAGGGAGTGCAGAAGTGCCACAACATGGCTGCTTTCACGGCTTTTCCCTTAGGAAGAACCCTAATACCCGGCTGATTTACCTTCCTAGGGTTACTGTTAGGCTTAGGCCTAGGACTTTTAAAACCAGGAAGCCCTGGGCTCCAGGCACACTGCAGCTGCAAAAGGCATCCCAAGGGGAGCGCAAAAGTGACGCAACTTGGCTGCCACCACTGATATTTCCATGAGACCATCCCGAACCATAGGTTGATTTTCCTTCCTAGGCTTAAGGTTTGAGTTACGCCTAGGGTAAGGGCTCTATTAACCAGAAAGCCCTGAGTTCCAAGAACACAGCAGCTGCGAAGGACTAGCCAAGAAGAGCGCAAAAGTACCACAACATGCCTGCCTCCACAGCTTTTTCCTTGGGGACATGCCTAATTCCTGGCTGATTTGCCTTTCTCGTCTTAGGGTTGGGGTTCGGCCTAGGGCTAGGATTTTTAAAAGCAGGAAGCCCTGAGTTCCAGGCACACTGGAGCTGTGAAAGGCATCCAAAAGGGAGTGCAAAAGTGCCACAACATGGCTGCTTTCACGGCTTTTTCCTTGGCAAGAAGCCTAACATCAGGCTGATTTACTTTCCCAGGGTTACTGTTAGGCTTAGGCCTAGGGCTAGGATTTTTGAAACTAGGAAGCCCTGGGCTCCAGGCACACTGCAGCTGTTCAAGGCATCCCAAGGGGAGTACAAAAGTGCAACAACATGGCAGCTTTCACAGCTTTTTCCTTGGCACCATCCCTATACCTAGGCTGATTTATCTGCCTAGGGTTAGGGATAGGGTTCAGCCTAGGGCTTGGATTTCTTTAACCAGGAAGCCCTGAGTTCCAGGCTTACTTCATCTGCCAAAGGCATCCCAAAGGGAGTGCAAAAGTGCCACAACATGGCTGCTTTCACGGCTTTTTCCTTGGCAAGAAGCCTAACATCAGGCTGATTTACTTTCCCAGGGTTACTGTTAGGCTTAGGCCTAGGGCTAGGATTTTTGAAACTAGGAAGCCCTTAGCTCCAGGCACACTGCAGCTGTTCAAGGCATCCCAAGGGGAGTACAAAAGTGCAACAACATGGCAGCTTTCACAGATTTTTCCTTGGCACCATCCCTATACCTAGGCTGGTTTATCTGCCTAGTGTTAGGGTTAGGGTTCAGCCTAGGGCTTGAAATTTTTAACCAGGAAGCCCTGAGTTCCAGGCTTACTTCATCTGCCAAAGGCATCCCAAAGGGTGTGCAGAAGTGCCACAACATGGCTGCTTTCACGGCTTTTCCCTTAGGAAGAACCCTAATACCCGGCTGATTTACCTTCCTAGGGTTACTGTTAGGCTTAGGCCTAGGACTTTTAAAACCAGGAAGCCCTGGGCTCCAGGCACACTGCAGCTGCGAAAGGCATCCCAAGGGGAGCGCAAAAGTGACGCAACTTGGCTGCCACCACTGATATTTCCATGAGACCATCCCGAACCATAAGTTGATTTTCCTTCCTAGGGTTAAGGTTTGAGTTACGCCTAGGGTAAGGGTTCTATTAACCAGAAAGCCCTGAGTTCCAAGAACACAGCAGCTGCGAAGGACTAGCCAAGAAGAGCGCAAAAGTACCACAACATGCCTGCCTCCACAGCTTTTTCCTTGGGGACATGCCTAATTCCTGGCTGATTTGCCTTTCTCGTCTTAGGGTTGGGGTTCGGCCTAGGGCTAGGATTTTTAAAAGCAGGAAGCCCTGAGTTCCAGGCACACTGGAGCTGTGAAAGGCATCCAAAAGGGAGTGCAAAAGTGCCACAACATGGCTGCTTTCACGGCTTTTTCCTTGGCAAGACGCCTAACACCAGGCTGACTTACTTTCCCAGGGTTACTGTTAGGCTTAGGCCTAGGGCTAGGATTTTTGAAACTAGGAAGCCCTTAGCTCCAGGCACACTGCAGCTGTTCAAGGCATCCCAAGGGGAGTACAAAAGTGCAACAACATGGCAGCTTTCACAGCTTTTTCCTTGGCACCATCCCTATACCTAGGCTGATTTATCTGCCTAGGGTTAGGGTTAGGGTTCAGCCTAGGGCTTGGATTTCTTTAACCAGGAAGCCCTGAGTTCCAGGCTTACTTCATCTGCCAAAGGCATCCCAAAGGGAGTGCAGAAGTGCCACAACATGGCTGCTTTCACGGCTTTTCCCTTAGCAAGAACCCTAATACCCGGCTGATTTACCTTCCTAGGGTTACTGTTAGGCTTAGGCCTAGGACTTTTAAAACCAGGAAGCCCTGGGCTCCAGGCACACTGCAGCTGCAAAAGGCATCCCAAGGGGAGCGCAAAAGTGACGCAACTTGGCTGCCACCACTGATATTTCCATGAGACCATCCCGAACCATAGGCTGATTTTCCTTCCTAGGGTTAAGGTTTGAGTTACGCCTAGGGTAAGGGTCTATTAACCAGAAAGCCCTGAGTTCCAAGAACACAGCAGCTGCGAAGGACTAGCCAAGAAGAGCGCAAAAGTACCACAACATGCCTGCCTCCACAGCTTTTTCCTTGGGGACATGCCTAATTCCTGGCTGATTTGCCTTTCTCGTCTTAGGGTTGGGGTTCGGCCTAGGGCTAGGATTTTTAAAATCAGGAAGCCCTGAGTTCCAGGCACACTGGAGCTGTGAAAGGCATCCAAAAGGGAGTGCAAAAGTGCCACAACATGGCTGTTTTCACGGCTTTTTCCTTGGCAAGAAGCCTAACATCAGGCTGATTTACTTTCCCAGGGTTACTGTTAGGCTTAGGCCTAGGGCTAGGATTTTTGAAACTAGGAAGCCCTTAGCTCCAGGCACACTGCAGCTGTTCAAGGCATCCCAAGGGGAGTACAAAAGTGCAACAACATGGCAGCTTTCACAGCTTTTTCCTTGGCACCATCCCTATACCTAGGCTGATTTATCTGCCTAGGGTTAGGGTTAGGGTTCAGCCTAGGGCTTGGATTTCTTTAACCAGGAAGCCCTGAGTTCCAGGCTTACTTCATCTGCCAAAGGCATCCCAAAGGGAGTGCAGAAGTGCCACAACATGGCTGCTTTCACGGCTTTTCCCTTAGGAAGAGCCCTAATACCCGGCTGATTTACCTTCCTAGGGTTACTGTTAGGCTTAGGCCTAGGACTTTTAAAACCAGGAAGCCCTGGGCTCCAGGCACACTGCAGCTGCAAAAGGCATCCCAAGGGGAGCGCAAAAGTGACGCAACTTGGCTGCCACCACTGATATTTCCATGAGACCATCCCGAACCAAAAGTTGATTTTCCTTCCTAGGGTTAAGGTTTGAGTTACGCCTAGGGTAAGGGCTCTATTAACCAGAAAGCCCTGAGTTCCAAGAACACAGCAGCTGCGAAGGACTAGCCAAGAAGAGCGCAAAAGTACCACAACATGCCTGCCTCCACAGCTTTTTCCTTGGGGACATGCCTAATTCCTGGCTGATTTGCCTTTCTCGTCTTAGGGTTGGGGTTCGGCCTAGGGCTAGGATTTTTAAAAGCAGGAAGCCCTGAGTTCCAGGCACACTGGAGCTGTGAAAGGCATCCAAAAGGGAGTGCAAAAGTGCCACAACATGGCTGCTTTCACGGCTTTTTCCTTGGCAAGAAGCCTAACATCAGGCTGATTTACTTTCCCAGGGTTACTGTTAGGCTTAGGCCTAGGGCTAGGATTTTTGAAACTAGGAAGCCCTGGG
Organism: Ammospiza caudacuta; assembly: GCF_027887145.1. Lineage (NCBI taxonomy): Eukaryota > Metazoa > Chordata > Aves > Passeriformes > Passerellidae > Ammospiza > Ammospiza caudacuta. The sequence continues at coordinate 183,201 of NW_026682963.1, read as the reverse complement.
CTCCAGGCACACTGCAGCTGTTCAAGGCATCCCAAGGGGAGTACAAAAGTGCAACAACATGGCAGCTTTCACAGCTTTTTCCTTGGCACCATCCCTATACCTAGGCTGATTTATCTGCCTAGGGTTAGGGTTAGGCTTCAGCCTAGGGCTTGGATTTCTTTAACCAGGAAGCCCTGAGTTCCAGGCTTACTTCATCTGCCAAAGGCATCCCAAAGGGAGTGCAGAAGTGCCACAACATGGCTGCTTTCACGGCTTTTCCCTTAGGAAGAACCCTAATACCCGGCTGATTTACCTTCCTAGGGTCACTGTTAGGCTTAGGCCTAGGACTTTTAAAACCAGGAAGCCCTGGGCTCCAGGCACACTGCAGCTGCAAAAGGCATCCCAAGGGGAGCGCAAAAGTGACGCAACTTGGCTGCCACCACTGATATTTCCATGAGACCATCCCGAACCATAGGCTGATTTTCCTTCCTAGGGTTAAGGTTTGAGTTACGCCTAGGGTAAGGGTTCTATTAACCAGAAAGCCCTGAGTTCCAAGAACACAGCAGCTGCGAAGGACTAGCCAAGAAGAGCGCAAAAGTACCACAACATGCCTGCCTCCACAGCTTTTTCCTTGGGGACATGCCTAATTCCTGGCTGATTTGCCTTTCTCGTCTTAGGGTTGGGGTTCGGCCTAGGGCTAGGATTTTTAAAAGCAGGAAGCCCTGAGTTCCAGGCACACTGGAGCTGTGAAAGGCATCCAAAAGGGAGTGCAAAAGTGCCACAACATGGCTGCTTTCACGGCTTTTTCCTTGGCAAGAAGCCTAACATCAGGCTGATTTACTTTCCCAGGGTTACTGTTAGGCTTAGGCCTAGGGCTAGGATTTTTGAAACTAGGAAGCCCTGGGCTCCAGGCACACTGCAGCTGTTCAAGGCATCCCAAGGGGAGTACAAAAGTGCAACAACATGGCAGCTTTCACAGCTTTTTCCTTGGCACCATCCCTATACCTAGGCTGATTTATCTGCCTAGGGTTAGGGATAGGGTTCAGCCTAGGGCTTGGATTTCTTTAACCAGGAAGCCCTGAGTTCCAGGCTTACTTCATCTGCCAAAGGCATCCCAAAGGGAGTGCAAAAGTGCCACAACATGGCTGCTTTCACGGCTTTTTCCTTGGCAAGAAGCCTAACATCAGGCTGATTTACTTTCCCAGGGTTACTGTTAGGCTTAGGCCTAGGGCTAGGATTTTTGAAACTAGGAAGCCCTTAGCTCCAGGCACACTGCAGCTGTTCAAGGCATCCCAAGGGGAGTACAAAAGTGCAACAACATGGCAGCTTTCACAGATTTTTCCTTGGCACCATCCCTATACCTAGGCTGGTTTATCTGCCTAGTGTTAGGGTTAGGGTTCAGCCTAGGGCTTGAAATTTTTAACCAGGAAGCCCTGAGTTCCAGGCTTACTTCATCTGCCAAAGGCATCCCAAAGGGTGTGCAGAAGTGCCACAACATGGCTGCTTTCACGGCTTTTCCCTTAGGAAGAACCCTAATACCCGGCTGATTTACCTTCCTAGGGTTACTGTTAGGCTTAGGCCTAGGACTTTTAAAACCAGGAAGCCCTGGGCTCCAGGCACACTGCAGCTGCGAAAGGCATCCCAAGGGGAGCGCAAAAGTGACGCAACTTGGCTGCCACCACTGATATTTCCATGAGACCATCCCGAACCATAAGTTGATTTTCCTTCCTAGGGTTAAGGTTTGAGTTACGCCTAGGGTAAGGGTTCTATTAACCAGAAAGCCCTGAGTTCCAAGAACACAGCAGCTGCGAAGGACTAGCCAAGAAGAGCGCAAAAGTACCACAACATGCCTGCCTCCACAGCTTTTTCCTTGGGGACATGCCTAATTCCTGGCTGATTTGCCTTTCTCGTCTTAGGGTTGGGGTTCGGCCTAGGGCTAGGATTTTTAAAAGCAGGAAGCCCTGAGTTCCAGGCACACTGGAGCTGTGAAAGGCATCCAAAAGGGAGTGCAAAAGTGCCACAACATGGCTGCTTTCACGGCTTTTTCCTTGGCAAGACGCCTAACACCAGGCTGACTTACTTTCCCAGGGTTACTGTTAGGCTTAGGCCTAGGGCTAGGATTTTTGAAACTAGGAAGCCCTTAGCTCCAGGCACACTGCAGCTGTTCAAGGCATCCCAAGGGGAGTACAAAAGTGCAACAACATGGCAGCTTTCACAGCTTTTTCCTTGGCACCATCCCTATACCTAGGCTGATTTATCTGCCTAGGGTTAGGGTTAGGGTTCAGCCTAGGGCTTGGATTTCTTTAACCAGGAAGCCCTGAGTTCCAGGCTTACTTCATCTGCCAAAGGCATCCCAAAGGGAGTGCAGAAGTGCCACAACATGGCTGCTTTCACGGCTTTTCCCTTAGCAAGAACCCTAATACCCGGCTGATTTACCTTCCTAGGGTTACTGTTAGGCTTAGGCCTAGGACTTTTAAAACCAGGAAGCCCTGGGCTCCAGGCACACTGCAGCTGCAAAAGGCATCCCAAGGGGAGCGCAAAAGTGACGCAACTTGGCTGCCACCACTGATATTTCCATGAGACCATCCCGAACCATAGGCTGATTTTCCTTCCTAGGGTTAAGGTTTGAGTTACGCCTAGGGTAAGGGTCTATTAACCAGAAAGCCCTGAGTTCCAAGAACACAGCAGCTGCGAAGGACTAGCCAAGAAGAGCGCAAAAGTACCACAACATGCCTGCCTCCACAGCTTTTTCCTTGGGGACATGCCTAATTCCTGGCTGATTTGCCTTTCTCGTCTTAGGGTTGGGGTTCGGCCTAGGGCTAGGATTTTTAAAATCAGGAAGCCCTGAGTTCCAGGCACACTGGAGCTGTGAAAGGCATCCAAAAGGGAGTGCAAAAGTGCCACAACATGGCTGCTTTCACGGCTTTTTCCTTGGCAAGAAGCCTAACATCAGGCTGATTTACTTTCCCAGGGTTACTGTTAGGCTTAGGCCTAGGGCTAGGATTTTTGAAACTAGGAAGCCCTTAGCTCCAGGCACACTGCAGCTGTTCAAGGCATCCCAAGGGGAGTACAAAAGTGCAACAACATGGCAGCTTTCACAGCTTTTTCCTTGGCACCATCCCTATACCTAGGCTGATTTATCTGCCTAGGGTTAGGGTTAGGGTTCAGCCTAGGGCTTGGATTTCTTTAACCAGGAAGCCCTGAGTTCCAGGCTTACTTCATCTGCCAAAGGCATCCCAAAGGGAGTGCAGAAGTGCCACAACATGGCTGCTTTCACGGCTTTTCCCTTAGGAAGAGCCCTAATACCCGGCTGATTTACCTTCCTAGGGTTACTGTTAGGCTTAGGCCTAGGACTTTTAAAACCAGGAAGCCCTGGGCTCCAGGCACACTGCAGCTGCAAAAGGCATCCCAAGGGGAGCGCAAAAGTGACGCAACTTGGCTGCCACCACTGATATTTCCATGAGACCATCCCGAACCAAAAGTTGATTTTCCTTCCTAGGGTTAAGGTTTGAGTTACGCCTAGGGTAAGGGCTCTATTAACCAGAAAGCCCTGAGTTCCAAGAACACAGCAGCTGCGAAGGACTAGCCAAGAAGAGCGCAAAAGTACCACAACATGCCTGCCTCCACAGCTTTTTCCTTGGGGACATGCCTAATTCCTGGCTGATTTGCCTTTCTCGTCTTAGGGTTGGGGTTCGGCCTAGGGCTAGGATTTTTAAAAGCAGGAAGCCCTGAGTTCCAGGCACACTGGAGCTGTGAAAGGCATCCAAAAGGGAGTGCAAAAGTGCCACAACATGGCTGCTTTCACGGCTTTTTCCTTGGCAAGAAGCCTAACATCAGGCTGATTTACTTTCCCAGGGTTACTGTTAGGCTTAGGCCTAGGGCTAGGATTTTTGAAACTAGGAAGCCCTGGGCTCCAGGCACACTGCAGCTGTTCAAGGCATCCCAAGGGGAGTACAAAAGTGCAACAACATGGCAGCTTTCACAGCTTTTTCCTTGGCACCATCCCTATACCTAGGCTGATTTATCTGCCTAGGGTTAGGGTTAGGCTTCAGCCTAGGGCTTGGATTTCTTTAACCAGGAAGCCCTGAGTTCCAGGCTTACTTCATCTGCCAAAGGCATCCCAAAGGGAGTGCAGAAGTGCCACAACATGGCTGCTTTCACGGCTTTTCCCTTAGGAAGAACCCTAATACCCGGCTGATTTACCTTCCTAGGGTCACTGTTAGGCTTAGGCCTAGGACTTTTAAAACCAGGAAGCCCTGGGCTCCAGGCACACTGCAGCTGCAAAAGGCATCCCAAGGGGAGCGCAAAAGTGACGCAACTTGGCTGCCACCACTGATATTTCCATGAGACCATCCCGAACCATAGGCTGATTTTCCTTCCTAGGGTTAAGGTTTGAGTTACGCCTAGGGTAAGGGTTCTATTAACCAGAAAGCCCTGAGTTCCAAGAACACAGCAGCTGCGAAGGACTAGCCAAGAAGAGCGCAAAAGTACCACAACATGCCTGCCTCCACAGCTTTTTCCTTGGGGACATGCCTAATTCCTGGCTGATTTGCCTTTCTCGTCTTAGGGTTGGGGTTCGGCCTAGGGCTAGGATTTTTAAAAGCAGGAAGCCCTGAGTTCCAGGCACACTGGAGCTGTGAAAGGCATCCAAAAGGGAGTGCAAAAGTGCCACAACATGGCTGCTTTCACGGCTTTTTCCTTGGCAAGAAGCCTAACATCAGGCTGATTTACTTTCCCAGGGTTACTGTTAGGCTTAGGCCTAGGGCTAGGATTTTTGAAACTAGGAAGCCCTTAGCTCCAGGCACACTGCAGCTGTTCAAGGCATCCCAAGGGGAGTACAAAAGTGCAACAACATGGCAGCTTTCACAGCTTTTTCCTTGGCACCATCCCTATACCTAGGCTGATTTATCTGCCCAGGGTTAGGGTTAGGGTTCAGCCTAGGGCTTGGATTTCTTTAACCAGGAAGCCCTGAGTTCCAGGCTTACTTCATCTGCCAAAGGCATCCCAAAGGGAGTGCAGAAGTGCCACAACATGGCTGCTTTCACGGCTTTTTCCTTGGCAAGAAGCCTAACATCAGGCTGATTTACTTTCCCAGGCTTACTGTTAGGCTTAGGCCTAGGGCTAGGATTTTTGAAACTAGGAAGCCCTTAGCTCCAGGCACACTGCAGCTGTTCAAGGCATCCCAAGGGGAGTACAAAAGTGCAACAACATGGCAGCTTTCACAGCTTTTTCCTTGGCACCATCCCTATACCTAGGCTGATTTATCTGCCTAGGGTTAGGGTTAGGGTTCAGCCTAGGGCTTGAATTTTTTTAACCAGGAAGCCCTGAGTTCCAGGCTTACTTCATCTGCCAAAGGCATCCCAAAGGGAGTGCAGAAGTGCCACAACATGGCTGCTTTCACGGCTTTTCCCTTAGGAAGAACCCTAATACCCGGCTGATTTACCTTCCTAGGGTTACTGTTAGGCTTAGGCCTAGGACTTTTAAAACCAGGAAGCCCTGGGCTCCCGGCACACTGCAGCTGCAAAAGGCATCCCAAGGGGAGCGCAAAAGTGACGCAACTTGGCTGCCACTACTGATATTTCCATGAGACCATCCCGAACCATAGGCTGATTTTCCTTCCTAGGGTTAAGGTTTGAGTTACGCCTAGGGTAAGGGCTCTATTAACCAGAAAGCCCTGAGTTCCAAGAACACAGCAGCTGCGAAGGACTAGCCAAGAAGAGCGCAAAAGTACCACAACATGCCTGCCTCCACAGCTTTTTCCTTGGGGACATGCCTAATTCCTGGCTGATTTGCCTTTCTCGTCTTAGGGTTGGGGTTCGGCCTAGGGCTAGGATTTTTAAAAGCAGGAAGCCCTGAGTTCCAGGCACACTGGAGCTGTGAAAGGCATCCAAAAGGGAGTGCAGAAGTGCCACAACATGGCTGCTTTCACGGCATTTTCCTTGGCAAGAAGCCTAACATCAGGCTGATTTACTTTCCCAGGGTTACTGTTAGGCTTAGGCCTAGGGCTAGGATTTTTGAAACTAGGAAGCCCTGGGCTCCAGGCACACTGCAGCTGTTCAAGGCATCCCAAGGGGAGTACAAAAGTGCAACAACATGGCAGCTTTCACAGCTTTTTCCTTGGCACCATCCCTATACCTAGGCTGATTTATCTGCCTAGGGTTAGGGTTAGGCTTCAGCCTAGGGCTTGGATTTCTTTAACCAGGAAGCCCTGAGTTCCAGGCTTACTTCATCTGCCAAAGGCATCCCAAAGGGAGTGCAGAAGTGCCACAACATGGCTGCTTTCACGGCTTTTCCCTTAGGAAGAACCCTAATACCCGGCTGATTTACCTTCCTAGGGTTACTGTTAGGCTTAGGCCTAGGACTTTTAAAACCAGGAAGCCCTGGGCTCCAGGCACACTGCAGCTGCAAAAGGCATCCCAAGGGGAGCGCAAAAGTGACGCAACTTGGCTGCCACCACTGATATTTCCATGAGACCATCCCGAACCATAGGTTGATTTTCCTTCCTAGGGTTAAGGTTTGAGTTACGCCTAGGGTAAGGGTTCTATTAACCAGAAAGCCCTGAGTTCCAAGAACACAGCAGCTGCGAAGGACTAGCCAAGAAGAGCGCAAAAGTACCACAACATGCCTGCCTCCACAGCTTTTTCCTTGGGGACATGCCTAATTCCTGGCTGATTTGCCTTTCTCGTCTTAGGGTTGGGGTTCGGCCTAGGGCTAGGATTTTTAAAAGCAGGAAGCCCTGAGTTCCAGGCACACTGGAGCTGTGAAAGGCATCCAAAAGGGAGTGCAAAAGTGCCACAACATGGCTGCTTTCACGGCTTTTTCCTTGGCAAGACGCCTAACACCAGGCTGACTTACCTTCCCAGGGTTACTATTAGGCTTAGGCCTAGGGCTAGGATTTTTAAAACTAGGAAGCCCTTAGCTCCAGGCACACTGCAGCTGTTCAAGGCATCCCAAGGGGAGTACAAAAGTGCAACAACATGGCAGCTTTCACAGCTTTTTCCTTGGCACCATCCCTATACCTAGGCTGATTTATCTGCCTAGGGTTAGGGTTAGGGTTCAGCCTAGGGCTTGAATTTTTTTAACCAGGAAGCCCTGAGTTCCAGGCTTACTTCATCTGCCAAAGGCATCCCAAAGGGAGTGCAAAAGTGCCACAACATGGCTGCTTTCACGGCTTTTTCCTTGGCAAGAAGCCTAACATCAGGCTGATTTACTTTCCCAGGGTTACTGTTAGGCTTAGGCCTAGGGCTAGGATTTTTGAAACTAGGAAGCCCTTAGCTCCAGGCACACTGCAGCTGTTCAAGGCATCCCAAGGGGAGTACAAAAGTGCAACAACATGGCAGCTTTCACAGCTTTTTCCTTGGCACCATCCCTATACCTAGGCTGATTTATCTGCCTAGGGTTAGGGTTAGGGTTCAGCCTAGGGCTTGGATTTCTTTAACCAGGAAGCCCTGAGTTCCAGGCTTACTTCATCTGCCAAAGGCATCCCAAAGGGAGTGCAGAAGTGCCACAACATGGCTGCTTTCACGGCTTTTCCCTTAGGAAGAACCCTAATACCCGGCTGATTTACCTTCCTAGGGTTACTGTTAGGCTTAGGCCTAGGACTTTTAAAACCAGGAAGCCCTGGGCTCCAGGCACACTGCAGCTGCGAAAGGCATCCCAAGGGGAGCGCAAAAGTGACGCAACTTGGCTGCCACCACTGATATTTCCATGAGACCATCCCGAACCATAGGCTGATTTTCCTTCCTAGGGTTAAGGTTTGAGTTACGCCTAGGGTAAGGGTCTATTAACCAGAAAGCCCTGAGTTCCAAGAACACAGCAGCTGCGAAGGACTAGCCAAGAAGAGCGCAAAAGTACCACAACATGCCTGCCTCGACAGCTTTTTCCTTGGGGACATGCCTAATTCCTGGCTGATTTGCCTTTCTCGTCTTAGGGTTAGGGTTCAGCCTAGGGCTTGAATTTTTTTAACCAGGAAGCCCTGAGTTCCAGGCTTACTTCATCTGCCAAAGGCATCCAAAAGGGAGTGCAAAAGTGCCACAACATGGCTGCTTTCACGGCTTTTTCCTTGGCAAGAAGCCTAACACCAGGCTGATTTACTTTCCCAGGGTTACTGTTAGGCTTAGGCCTAGGGCTAGGATTTTTGAAACTAGGAAGCCCTGGGCTCCAGGCACACTGCAGCTGTTCAAGGCATCCCAAGGGGAGTACAAAAGTGCAACAACATGGCAGCTTTCACAGCTTTTTCCTTGGCACCATCCCTATACCTAGGCTGATTTATCTGCCTAGGATTAGGGTTAGAGTTCAGCCTAGGGCTTGGATTTCTTTAACCAGGAAGCCCTGAGTTCCAGGCTTACTTCATCTGCCAAAGGCATCCCAAAGGGAGTGCAGAAGTGCCACAACATGGCTGCTTTCACGGCTTTTCCCTTAGGAAGAACCCTAATACCCGGCTGATTTACCTTCCTAGGGTTACTGTTAGGCTTCGGCCTAGGACTTTTAAAACCAGGAAGCCCTGGGCTCCAGGCACACTGCAGCTGCGAAAGGCATCCCAAGGGGAGCGCAAAAGTGATGCCACTTGGCTGCCACCACTGATATTTCCATGAGACCATCCCGAACCATAGGTTGATTTTCCTTCCTAGGGTTAAGGTTTGAGTTACGCCTAGGGTAAGGGCTCTATTAACCAGAAAGCCCTGAGTTCCAAGAACACAGCAGCTGCGAAGGACTAGCCAAGAAGAGCGCAAAAGTACCACAACATGCCTGCCTCCACAGCTTTTTCCTTGGGGACATGCCTAATTCCTGGCTGATTTGCCTTTCTCGTCTTAGGGTTGGGGTTCGGCCTAGGGCTAGGATTTTTAAAAGCAGGAAGCCCTGAGTTCCAGGCACACTGCAGCTGTGAAAGGCATCCAAAAGGGAGTGCAAAAGTGCCACAACATGGCTGCTTTCACGGCTTTTTCCTTGGCAAGAAGCCTAACATCAGGCTGATTTACTTTCCCAGGGTTACTGTTAGGCTTAGGCCTAGGGCTAGGATTTTTGAAACTAGGAAGCCCTTAGCTCCAGGCACACTGCAGCTGTTCAAGGCATCCCAAGGGGAGTACAAAAGTGCAACAACATGGCAGCTTTCACAGCTTTTTCCTTGGCACCATCCCTATACCTAGGCTGATTGATCTGCCTAGGGTTTGGATTAGGGTTCAGCCTAGGGCTTGGATTTCTTTAACCAGGAAGCCCTGAGTTCCAGGCTTACTTCATCTGCCAAAGGCATCCCAAAGGGAGTGCAAAAGTGCCACAACATGGCTGCTTTCACGGCTTTTTCCTTGGCAAGAAGCCTAACATCAGGCTGATTTACTTTCCCAGGGTTACTGTTAGGCTTAGGCCTAGGGCTAGGATTTTTGAAACTAGGAAGCCCTTAGCTCCAGGCACACTGCAGCTGTTCAAGGCATCCCAAGGGGAGTACAAAAGTGCAACAACATGGCAGCTTTCACAGCTTTTTCCTTGGCACCATCCCTATACCTAGGCTGATCTATCTGCCTAGGGTTAGGGTTAGGGTTCAGCCTAGGGCTTGGATTTTTTTAACCAGGAAGCCCTGAGTTCCAGGCTTACTTCATCTGCCAAAGGCATCCCAAAGGGAGTGCAGAAGTGCCACAACATGGCTGCTTTCACGGCTTTTCCCTTAGGAAGAACCCTAATACCCGGCTGATTTACCTTCCTAGGGTTACTGTTAGGCTTAGGCCTAGGACTTTTAAAACCAGGAAGCCCTGGGCTCCAGGCACACTGCAGCTGCGAAAGGCATCCCAAGGGGAGCGCAAAAGTGACGCAACTTGGCTGCCACCACTGATATTTCCATGAGACCATCCCGAACCATAGGCTGATTTTCCTTCCTAGGGTTAAGGTTTGAGTTACGCCTAGGGTAAGGGTTCTATTAACCAGAAAGCCCTGAGTTCCAAGAACACAGCAGCTGCGAAGGACTAGCCAAGAAGAGCGCAAAAGTACCACAACATGCCTGCCTCCACAGCTTTTTCCTTGGGGACATGCCTAATTCCTGGCTGATTTGCCTTTCTCGTCTTAGGGTTGGGGTTCGGCCTAGGGCTAGGATTTTTAAAAGCAGGAAGCCCTGAGTTCCAGGCACACTGCAGCTGTGAAAGGCATCCAAAAGGGAGTGCAAAAGTGCCACAACATGGCTGCTTTCACGGCTTTTTCCTTGGCAAGAAGCCTAACATCAGGCTGATTTACATTCCCAGGGTTACTGTTAGGCTTAGGCCTAGGGCTAGGATTTTTGAAACTAGGAAGCCCTTAGCTCCAGGCACACTGCAGCTGTTCAAGGCATCCCAAGGGGAGTACAAAAGTGCAACAACATGGCAGCTTTCACAGCTTTTTCCTTGGCACCATCCCTATACCTAGGCTGATTTATCTGCCCAGGGTTTGGATTAGGGTTCAGCCTAGGGCTTGGATTTCTTTAACCAGGAAGCCCTGAGTTCCAGGCTTACTTCATCTGCCAAAGGCATCCCAAAGGGAGTGCAGAAGTGCCACAACATGGCTGCTTTCACGGCTTTTTCCTTGGCAAGAAGCCTAACATCAGGCTGATTTACTTTCCCAGGCTTACTGTTAGGCTTAGGCCTAGGGCTAGGATTTTTGAAACTAGGAAGCCCTTAGCTCCAGGCACACTGCAGCTGTTCAAGGCATCCCAAGGGGAGTACAAAAGTGCAACAACATGGCAGCTTTCACAGCTTTTTCCTTGGCACCATCCCTATACCTAGGCTGATTTATCTGCCTAGGGTTAGGGTTAGGGTTCAGCCTAGGGCTTGAATTTTTTTAACCAGGAAGCCCTGAGTTCCAGGCTTACTTCATCTGCCAAAGGCATCCCAAAGGGAGTGCAGAAGTGCCACAACATGGCTGCTTTCACGGCTTTTCCCTTAGGAAGAACCCTAATACCCGGCTGATTTACCTTCCTAGGGTTACTGTTAGGCTTAGGCCTAGGACTTTTAAAACCAGGAAGCCCTGGGCTCCCGGCACACTGCAGCTGCAAAAGGCATCCCAAGGGGAGCGCAAAAGTGACGCAACTTGGCTGCCACTACTGATATTTCCATGAGACCATCCCGAACCATAGGCTGATTTTCCTTCCTAGGGTTAAGGTTTGAGTTACGCCTAGGGTAAGGGCTCTATTAACCAGAAAGCCCTGAGTTCCAAGAACACAGCAGCTGCGAAGGACTAGCCAAGAAGAGCGCAAAAGTACCACAACATGCCTGCCTCCACAGCTTTTTCCTTGGGGACATGCCTAATTCCTGGCTGATTTGCCTTTCTCGTCTTAGGGTTGGGGTTCGGCCTAGGGCTAGGATTTTTAAAAGCAGGAAGCCCTGAGTTCCAGGCACACTGGAGCTGTGAAAGGCATCCAAAAGGGAGTGCAGAAGTGCCACAACATGGCTGCTTTCACGGCATTTTCCTTGGCAAGAAGCCTAACATCAGGCTGATTTACTTTCCCAGGGTTACAGTTAGGCTTTGGCCTAGGGCTAGGATTTTTGAAACTAGGAAGCCCTGGGCTCCAGGCACACTGCAGCTGTTCAAGGCATCCCAAGGGGAGTACAAAAGTGCAACAACATGGCAGCTTTCACAGCTTTTTCCTTGGCACCATCCCTATACCTAGGCTGATTTATCTGCCTAGGGTTAGGGTTAGGGTTCAGCCTAGGGCTGTGATTTCTTTAACCAGGAAGCCCTGAGTTCCAGGCTTACTTCATCTGCCAAAGGCATCCCAAAGGGAGTGCAGAAGTGCCACAACATGGCTGCTTTCACGGCTTTTCCCTTAGGAAGAACCCTAATACCCGGCTGATTTACCTTCCTAGGGTTACTGTTAGGCTTAGGCCTAGGACTTTTAAAACCAGGAAGCCCTGGGCTCCAGGCACACTGCAGCTGCGAAAGGCATCCCAAGGGGAGCGCAAAAGTGACGCAACTTGGCTGCCACCACTGATATTTCCATGAGACCATCCCGAACCATAGGCTGATTTTCCTTCCTAGGGTTAAGGTTTGAGTTACGCCTAGGGTAAGGGTCTATTAACCAGAAAGCCCTGAGTTCCAAGAACACAGCAGCTGCGAAGGACTAGCCAAGAAGAGCGCAAAAGTACCACAACATGCCTGCCTCGACAGCTTTTTCCTTGGGGACATGCCTAATTCCTGGCTGATTTGCCTTTCTCGTCTTAGGGTTAGGGTTCAGCCTAGGGCTTGAATTTTTTAACCAGGAAGCCCTGAGTTCCAGGCTTACTTCATCTGCCAAAGGCATCCAAAAGGGAGTGCAAAAGTGCCACAACATGGCTGCTTTCACGGCTTTTTCCTTGGCAAGAACCCTAACACCAGGCTGATTTACTTTCCCAGGGTTACTGTTAGGCTTAGGCCTAGGGCTAGGATTTTTGAAACTAGGAAGCCCTGGGCTCCAGGCACACTGCAGCTGTTCAAGGCATCCCAAGGGGAGTACAAAAGTGCAACAACATGGCAGCTTTCACAGCTTTTTCCTTGGCACCATCCCTATACCTAGGCTGATTTATCTGCCTAGGATTAGGGTTAGAGTTCAGCCTAGGGCTTGGATTTCTTTAACCAGGAAGCCCTGAGTTCCAGGCTTACTTCATCTGCCAAAGGCATCCCAAAGGGAGTGCAGAAGTGCCACAACATGGCTGCTTTCACGGCTTTTCCCTTAGGAAGAACCCTAATACCCGGCTGATTTACCTTCCTAGGGTTACTGTTAGGCTTAGGCCTAGGACTTTTAAAACCAGGAAGCCCTGGGCTCCAGGCACACTGCAGCTGCGAAAGGCATCCCAAGGGGAGCGCAAAAGTGACGCAACTTGGCTGCCACCACTGATATTTCCATGAGACCATCCCGAACCATAGGCTGATTTTCCTTCCTAGGGTTAAGGTTTGAGTTACGCCTAGGGTAAGGGCTCTATTAACCAGAAAGCCCTGAGTTCCAAGAACACAGCAGCTGCGAAGGACTAGCCAAGAAGAGCGCAAAAGTACCACAACATGCCTGCCTCCACAGCTTTTTCCTTGGGGACATGCCTAATTCCTGGCTGATTTGCCTTTCTCGTCTTAGGGTTGGGGTTCGGCCTAGGGCTAGGATTTTTAAAAGCAGGAAGCCCTGAGTTCCAGGCACACTGGAGCTGTGAAAGGCATCCAAAAGGGAGTGCAAAAGTGCCACAACATGGCTGCTTTCACGGCTTTTTCCTTGGCAAGAAGCCTAACATCAGGCTGATTTACTTTCCCAGGGTTACTGTTAGGCTTAGGCCTAGGGCTAGGATTTTTGAAACTAGGAAGCCCTTAGCTCCAGGCACACTGCAGCTGTTCAAGGCATCCCAAGGGGAGTACAAAAGTGCAACAACATGGCAGCTTTCACAGCTTTTTCCTTGGCACCATCCCTATACCTAGGCTGATTGATCTGCCTAGGGTTTGGATTAGGGTTCAGCCTAGGGCTTGGATTTCTTTAACCAGGAAGCCCTGAGTTCCAGGCTTACTTCATCTGCCAAAGGCATCCAAAAGGGAGTGCAAAAGTGCCACAACATGGCTGCTTTCACGGCTTTTTCCTTGGCAAGAAGCCTAACATCAGGCTGATTTACTTTCCCAGGGTTACTGTTAGGCTCAGGCCTAGGGCTAGGATTTTTGAAACTAGGAAGCCCTTAGCTCCAGGCACACTGCAGCTGTTCAAGGCATCCCAAGGGGAGTACAAAAGTGCAACAACATGGCAGCTTTCACAGCTTTTTCCTTGGCACCATCCCTATACCTAGGCTGATTGATCTGCCTAGGGTTTGGATTAGGGTTCAGCCTAGGGCTTGGATTTCTTTAACCAGGAAGCCCTGAGTTCCAGGCTTACTTCATCTGCCAAAGGCATCCCAAAGGGAGTGCAGAAGTGCCACAACATGGCTGCTTTCACGGCTTTTTCCTTAGGAAGAACCCTAATACCCGGCTGATTTACCTTCCTAGGGTTACTGTTAGGCTTAGGCCTAGGACTTTTAAAACCAGGAAGCCCTGGGCTCCAGGCACACTGCAGCTGCAAAAGGCATCCCAAGGGGAGCGCAAAAGTGACGCAACTTGGCTGCCACCACTGATATTTCCATGAGACCATCCCGAACCATAGGCTGATTTTCCTTCCTAGGGTTAAGGTTTGAGTTACGCCTAGGGTAAGGGTTCTATTAACCAGAAAGCCCTGAGTTCCAAGAACACAGCAGCTGCGAAGGACTAGCCAAGAAGAGCGCAAAAGTACCACAACATGCCTGCCTCCACAGCTTTTTCCTTGGGGACATGCCTAATTCCTGGCTGATTTGCCTTTCTCGTCTTAGGGTTGGGGTTCGGCCTAGGGCTAGGATTTTTAAAAGCAGGAAGCCCTGAGTTCCAGGTACACTGGAGCTGTGAAAGGCATCCCAAAGGGAGTGCAAAAGTGCCACAACATGGCTGCTTTCACGGCTTTTTCCTTAGGAAGAACCCTAATACCCGGCTGATTTACCTTCCTAGGGTTACTGTTAGTCTTAGGTCTAGGACTTTTAAAACCAGGAAGCCCTGGGCTCCAGGCACACTGCAGCTGCAAAAGGCATCCCAAGGGGAGCGCAAAAGTGACGCAACTTGGCTGCCACCACTGATATTTCCATGAGACCATCCCGAACCATAGGCTGATTTTCCTTCCTAGGGTTAAGGTTTGAGTTACGCCTAGGGTAAGGGCTCTATTAACCAGAAAGCCCTGAGTTCCAAGAACACAGCAGCTGCGAAGGACTAGCCAAGAAGAGCGCAAAAGTACCACAACATGCCTGCCTCCACAGCTTTTTCCTTGGGGACATGCCTAATTCCTGGCTGATTTGCCTTTCTCGTCTTAGGGTTGGGGTTCGGCCTAGGGCTAGGATTTTTAAAAGCAGGAAGCCCTGAGTTCCAGGCACACTGGAGCTGTGAAAGGCATCCCAAAGGGAGTGCAAAAGTGCCACAACATGGCTGCTTTCACGGCTTTTTCCTTAGGAAGAACCCTAATACCCGGCTGATTTACCTTCCTAGGGTTACTGTTAGGCTTAGGCCTAGGACTTTTAAAACCAGGAAGCCCTGGGCTCCAGGCACACTGCAGCTGCAAAAGGCATCCCAAGGGGAGTTCAAAAGTGACGCAACTTGGCTGCCACCACTGATATTTCCATGAGACCATCCCGAACCATAGGCTGATTTTCCTTCCTAGGGTTAAGGTTTGAGTTACGGCTAGGGTAGGGGTCTATTAACCAGAAAGCCCTGAGTTCCAAGAACACAGCAGCTGCGAAGGACTAGCCAAGAAGAGTGCAAAAGTACCACAACATGCCTGCCTCCACAGCTTTTTCCTTGGGGACATGCCTAATTCCTGGCTGATTTGCCTTTCTCGTCTTAGGGTTGGGGTTCGGCCTAGGGCTAGGACTTTTAAAACCAGGAAGCCCTGAGTTCCAGGCACACTGGAGCTGTGAAAGGCATCCAAAAGGGAGTGCAAAAGTGCCACAACATGGCTGCTTTCATGGCTTTTTCCTTGGCAAGACGCCTAACACCAGGCTGATTTACCTTCCCAGGGTTACTGTTAGGCTTAGGCCTAGGGCTAGGATTTTTAAAACTAGGAAGCCCTTAGCTCCAGGCACACTGCAGCTGTTCAAGGCATCCCAAGGGGAGTACAAAAGTGCACCAACATGGCAGCTTTCACAGCTTTTTCCTTGGCACCATCCCTATACCTAGGCTGATTTATCTGCCTAGGGTTAGGGTTAGGGTTCAGCCTAGGGCTTGGATTTCTTTAACCAGGAAGCCCTGAGTTCCAGGCTTACTTCATCTGCCAAAGGCATCCCAAAGGGAGTGCAGAAGTGCCACAACATGGCTGCTTTCACGGCTTTTCCCTTAGGAAGAACCCTAATACCCGGCTGATTTACCTTCCTAGGGTTACTGTTAGGCTTAGGCCTAGGACTTTTAAAACCAGGAAGCCCTGGGCTCCAGGCACACTGCAGCTGCGAAAGGCATCCCAAGGGGAGCGCAAAAGTGACGCAACTTGGCTGCCACCACTGATATTTCCATGAGACCATCCCGAACCATAGGCTGATTTTCCTTCCTAGGGTTAAGGTTTGAGTTACGCCTAGGGTAAGGGTCTATTAACCAGAAAGCCCTGAGTTCCAAGAACACAGCAGCTGCGAAGGACTAGCCAAGAAGAGCGCAAAAGTACCACAACATGCCTGCCTCCACAGCTTTTTCCTTGGGGACATGCCTAATTCCTGGCTGATTTGCCTTTCTCGTCTTAGGGTTGGGGTTCGGCCTAGGGCTAGGATTTTTAAAAGCAGGAAGCCCTGAGTTCCAGGCACACTGGAGCTGTGAAAGGCATCCAAAAGGGAGTGCAAAAGTGCCACAACATGGCTGCTTTCACGGCTTTTTCCTTGGCAAGAAGCCTAACATCAGGCTGATTTACTTTCCCAGGCTTACTGTTAGGCTTAGGCCTAGGGCTAGGATTTTTGAAACTAGGAAGCCCTGGGCTCCAGGCACACTGCAGCTGTTCAAGGCATCCCAAGGGGAGTACAAAAGTGCAACAACATGGCAGCTTTCACAGCTTTTTCCTTGGCACCATCCCTATACCTAGGCTGATTTATCTGCCTAGGGTTAGGGTTAGGGTTCAGCCTAGGGCTTGGATTTCTTTAACCAGGAAGCCCTGAGTTCCAGGCTTACTTCATCTGCCAAAGGCATCCCAAAGGGAGTGCAGAAGTGCCACAACATGGCTGCTTTCACGGCTTTTCCCTTAGGAAGAACCCTAATACCCGGCTGATTTACCTTCCTAGGGTTACTGTTAGGCTTAGGCCTAGGACTTTTAAAACCAGGAAGCCCTGGGCTCCAGGCACACTGCAGCTGCGAAAGGCATCCCAAGGGGAGCGCAAAAGTGACGCAACTTGGCTGCCACCACTGATATTTCCATGAGACCATCCCGAACCATAGGCTGATTTTCCTTCCTAGGGTTAAGGTTTGAGTTACGCCTAGGGTAAGGGTTCTATTAACCAGAAAGCCCTGAGTTCCAAGAACACAGCAGCTGCGAAGGACTAGCCAAGAAGAGCGCAAAAGTACCACAACATGCCTGCCTCCACAGCTTTTTCCTTGGGGACATGCCTAATTCCTGGCTGATTTGCCTTTCTCGTCTTAGGGTTGGGGTTCGGCCTAGGGCTAGGATTTTTAAGAGCAGGAAGCCCTGAGTTCCAGGCACACTGGAGCTGTGAAAGGCATCCAAAAGGGAGTGCAAAAGTGCCACAACATGGCTGCTTTCACGGCTTTTTCCTTGGCAAGAAACCTAACATCAGGCTGATTTACTTTCCCAGGGTTACTGTTAGGCTTAGGCCTAGGGCTAGGATTTTTGAAACTAGGAAGCCCTGGGCTCCAGGCACACTGCAGCTGTTCAAGGCATCCCAAGGGGAGTACAAAAGTGCAACAACATGGCAGCTTTCACAGCTTTTTCCTTGGCACCATCCCTATACCTAGGCTGATTTATCTGCCTAGGGTTAGGGTTAGGGTTCAGCCTAGGGCTTGGATTTCTTTAACCAGGAAGCCCTGAGTTCCAGGCTTACTTCATCTGCCAAAGGCATCCCAAAGGGAGTGCAGAAGTGCCACAACATGGCTGCTTTCACGGCTTTTCCCTTAGGAAGAACCCTAATACCCGGCTGATTTACCTTCCTAGGGTTACTGTTAGGCTTAGGCCTAGGACTTTTAAAACCAGGAAGCCCTGGGCTCCAGGCACACTGCAGCTGCGAAAGGCATCCCAAGGGGAGCGCAAAAGTGACGCAACTTGGCTGCCACCACTGATATTTCCATGAGACCATCCCGAACCATAGGTTGATTTTCCTTCCTAGGGTTAAGGTTTGAGTTACGCCTAGGGTAAGGGTTCTTTTAACCAGAAAGCCCTGAGTTCCAAGAACACAGCAGCTGCGAAGGACTAGCCAAGAAGAGCGCAAAAGTACCACAACATGCCTGCCTCCACAGCTTTTTCCTTGGGGACATGCCTAATTCATGGCTGATTTGCCTTTCTCGTCTTAGGGTTGGGGTTCGGCCTAGGGCTAGGATTTTTAAAAGCAGGAAGCCCTGAGTTCCAGGCACACTGGAGCTGTGAAAGGCATCCAAAAGGGAGTGCAAAAGTGCCACAACATGGCTGCTTTCACGGCTTTTTCCTTGGCAAGACGCCTAACACCAGGCTGATTTACCTTCCCAGGGTTACTGTTAGGCTTAGGCCTAGGGCTAGGATTTTTGAAACTAGGAAGCCCTTAGCTCCAGGCACACTGCAGCTGTTCAAGGCATCCCAAGGGGAGTACAAAAGTGCAACAACATGGCAGCTTTCACAGCTTTTTCCTTGGCACCATCCCTATACCTAGGCTGATTTATCTGCCTAGGATTAGGGTTAGGGTTCAGCCTAGGGCTTGGATTTCTTTAACCAGGAAGCCCTGAGTTCCAGGCTTACTTCATCTGCCAAAGGCATCCCAAAGGGAGTGCAGAAGTGCCACAACATGGCTGCTTTCACGGCTTTTCCCTTAGGAAGAACCCTAATACCCGGCTGATTTACCTTCCTAGGGTTACTGTTAGGCTTAGGTCTAGGACTTTTAAAACCAGGAAGCCCTGGGCTCCAGGCACACTGCAGCTGCAAAAGGCATCCCAAGGGGAGCGCAAAAGTGACGCAACTTGGCTGCCACCACTGATATTTCCATGAGACCATCCCGAACCATAGGGTGATTTTCCTTCCTAGGCTTAAGGTTTGAGTTACGCCTAGGGTAAGGGCTCTATTAACCAGAAAGCCCTGAGTTCCAAGAACACAGCAGCTGCGATGGACTAGCCAAGAAGAGCGCAAAAGTACCACAACATGCCTGCCTCCACAGCTTTTTCCTTGGGGACATGCCTAATTCATGGCTGATTTGCCTTTCTCGTCTTAGGGTTGGGGTTCGGCCTAGGGCTAGGATTTTTAAAAGCAGGAAGCCCTGAGTTCCAGGCACACTGGAGCTGTGAAAGGCATCCAAAAGGGAGTGCAAAAGTGCCACAACATGGCTGCTTTCACGGCTTTTTCCTTGGCAAGACGCCTAACACCAGGCTGACTTACTTTCCCAGGGTTACAGTTAGGCTCAGGCCTAGGGCTAGGATTTTTGAAACTAGGAAGCCCTTAGCTCCAGGCACACTGCAGCTGTTCAAGGCATCCCAAGGGGAGTACAAAAGTGCAACAACATGGCAGCTTTCACAGCTTTTTCCTTGGCACCATCCCTATACCTAGGCTGATTTATCTGCCTAGGGTTAGGGTTAGGGTTCAGCCTAGGGCTTGGATTTCTTTAACCAGGAAGCCCTGAGTTCCAGGCTTACTTCATCTGCCAAAGGCATCCCAAAGGGAGTGCAGAAGTGCCACAACATGGCTGCTTTCACAGCTTTTCCCTTAGGAAGAACCCTAATACCCGGCTGATTTACCTTCCTAGGGTTACTGTTAGGCTTAGGTCTAGGACTTTTAAAACCAGGAAGCCCTGGGCTCCAGGCACACTGCAGCTGCAAAAGGCATCCCAAGGGGAGCGCAAAAGTGACGCAACTTGGCTGCCACCACTGATATTTCCATGAGACCATCCCGAACCATAGGCTGATTTTCCTTCCTAGGGTTAAGGTTTGAGTTACGCCTAGGGTAAGGGTCTATTAACCAGAAAGCCCTGAGTTCCAAGAACACAGCAGCTGCGAAGGACTAGCCAAGAAGAGCGCAAAAGTACCACAACATGCCTGCCTCCACAGCTTTTTCCTTGGGGACATGCCTAATTCCTGGCTGATTTGCCTTTCTCGTCTTAGGGTTGGGGTTCGGCCTAGGGCTAGGATTTTTAAAAGCAGGAAGCCCTGAGTTCCAGGCACACTGCAGCTGTGAAAGGCATCCAAAAGGGAGTGCAAAAGTGCCACAACATGGCTGCTTTCACGGCTTTTTCCTTGGCAAGACGCCTAACACCAGGCTGACTTACTTTCCCAGGGTTACAGTTAGGCTCAGGCCTAGGGCTAGGATTTTTGAAACTAGGAAGCCCTTAGCTCCAGGCACACTGCAGCTGTTCAAGGCATCCCAAGGGGAGTACAAAAGTGCAACAACATGGCAGCTTTCACAGCTTTTTCCTTGGCACCATCCCTATACCTAGGCTGATTTATCTGCCTAGGGTTAGGGTTAGGGTTCAGCCTAGGGCTTGGATTTCTTTAACCAGGAAGCCCTGAGTTCCAGGCTTACTTCATCTGCCAAAGGCATCCCAAAGGGAGTGCAGAAGTGCCACAACATGGCTGCTTTCACGGCTTTTCCCTTAGGAAGAACCCTAATACCCGGCTGATTTACCTTCCTAGGGTTACTGTTAGGCTTAGGCCTAGGACTTTTAAAACCAGGAAGCCCTGGGCTCCAGGCACACTGCAGCTGCAAAAGGCATCCCAAGGGGAGCGCAAAAGTGACGCAACTTGGCTGCCACCACTGATATTTCCATGAGACCATCCCGAACCATAGGCTGATTTTCCTTCCTAGGGTTAAGGTTTGAGTTACGCCTAGGGTAAGGGTTCTATTAACCAGAAAGCCCTGAGTTCCAAGAACACAGCAGCTGCGAAGGACTAGCCAAGAAGAGCGCAAAAGTACCACAACATGCCTGCCTCCACAGCTTTTTCCTTGGGGACATGCCTAATTCCTGGCTGATTTGCCTTTCTCGTCTTAGGGTTGGGGTTCGGCCTAGGGCTAGGATTTTTAAAAGCAGGAAGCCCTGAGTTCCAGGCACACTGGAGCTGTGAAAGGCATCCAAAAGGGAGTGCAAAAGTGCCACAACATGGCTGCTTTCACGGCTTTTTCCTTGGCAAGACGCCTAACACGAGGCTGATTTACCTTCCCAGGGTTACTGTTAGGCTTAGGCCTAGGGCTAGGATTTTTAAAACTAGGAAGCCCTTAGCTCCAGGCACACTGCAGCTGTTCAAGGCATCCCAAGGGGAGTACAAAAGTGCAACAACATGGCAGCTTTCACAGCTTTTTCCTTGGCACCATCCCTATACCTAGGCTGATTTATCTGCCTAGGGTTAGGGTTAGGGTTCAGCCTAGGGCTGTGATTTCTTTAACCAGGAAGCCCTGAGTTCCAGGCTTACTTCATCTGCCAAAGGCATCCCAAAGGGAGTGCAGAAGTGCCACAACATGGCTGCTTTCACGGCTTTTCCCTTAGGAAGAACCCTAATACCCGGCTGATTTACCTTCCTAGGGTTACTGTTAGGCTTAGGCCTAGGACTTTTAAAACCAGGAAGCCCTGGGCTCCAGGCACACTGCAGCTGCAAAAGGCATCCCAAGGGGAGCGCAAAAGTGACGCAACTTGGCTGCCACCACTTATATTTCCATGAGACCATCCCGAACCATAGGTTGATTTTCCTTCCTAGGGTTAAGGTTTGAGTTACGCCTAGGGTAAGGGCTCTATTAACCAGAAAGCCCTGAGTTCCAAGAACACAGCAGCTGTGAAGGACTAGCCAAGAAGAGCGCAAAAGTACCACAACATGCCTGCCTCCACAGCTTTTTCCTTGGGGACATGCCTAATTCCTGGCTGATTTGCCTTTCTCGTCTTAGGGTTGGGGTTCGGCCTAGGGCTAGGATTTTTAAAAGCAGGAAGCCCTGAGTTCCAGGCACACTGGAGCTGTGAAAGGCATCCAAAAGGGAGTGCAAAAGTGCCACAACATGGCTGCTTTCACGGCTTTTTCCTTGGCAAGACGCCTAACACCAGGCTGATTTACCTTCCCAGGGTTACTGTTAGGCTTAGGCCTAGGGCTAGGATTTTTGAAACTAGGAAGCCCTTAGCTCCAGGCACACTGCAGCTGTTCAAGGCATCCCAAGGGGAGTACAAAAGTGCAACAACATGGCAGCTTTCACAGCTTTTTCCTTGGCACCATCCCTATACCTAGGCTGATTTATCTGCCTAGGGTTAGGGTTAGGGTTCAGCCTAGGGCTTGGATTTCTTTAACCAGGAAGCCCTGAGTTCCAGGCTTACTTCATCTGCCAAAGGCATCCCAAAGGGAGTGCAGAAGTGCCACAACATGGCTGCTTTCACGGCTTTTCCCTTAGGAAGAACCCTAATACCCGGCTGATTTACCTTCCTAGGGTTACTGTTAGGCTTAGGCCTAGGACTTTTAAAACCAGGAAGCCCTGGGCTCCAGGCACACTGCAGCTGCGAAAGGCATCCCAAGGGGAGCGCAAAAGTGACGCAACTTGGCTGCCACCACTGATATTTCCATGAGACCATCCCGAACCATAGGTTGATTTTCCTTCCTAGGGTTAAGGTTTGAGTTACGCCTAGGGTAAGGGTTCTATTAACCAAAAAGCCCTGAGTTCCAAGAACACAGCAGCTGCGAAGGACTAGCCAAGAAGAGCGCAAAAGTACCACAACATGCCTGCCTCCACAGCTTTTTCCTTGGGGACATGCCTAATTCCTGGCTGATTTGCCTTTCTCTTCTTAGGGTTGGGGTTCGGCCTAGGGCTAGGATTTTTAAAAGCAGGAAGCCCTGAGTTCCAGGCACACTGGAGATGTGAAAGGCATCCAAAAGGGAGTGCAAAAGTGCCACAACATGGCTGCTTTCACGGCTTTTTCCTTGGCAAGACGCCTAACACCAGGCTGATTTACCTTCCCAGGGTTACTGTTAGGCTTAGGCCTAGGGCTAGGATTTTTAAAACTAGGAAGCCCTTAGCTCCAGGCACACTGCAGCTGTTCAAGGCATCCCAAGGGGAGTACAAAAGTGCAACAACATGGCAGCTTTCACAGCTTTTTCCTTGGCACCATCCCTATACCTAGGCTGATTTATCTGCCTAGGGTTAGGGTTAGGGTTCAGCCTAGGGCTTGGATTTCTTTAACCAGGAAGCCCTGAGTTCCAGGCTTACTTCATCTGCCAAAGGCATCCCAAAGGGAGTGCAGAAGTGCCACAACATGGCTGCTTTCACGGCTTTTCCCTTAGGAAGAACCCTAATACCCGGCTGATTTACCTTCCTAGGGTTACTGTTAGGCTTAGGCCTAGGACTTTTAAAACCAGGAAGCCCTGGGCTCCAGGCACACTGCAGCTGCGAAAGGCATCCCAAGGGGAGCGCAAAAGTGACGCAACTTGGCTGCCACCACTGATATTTCCATGAGACCATCCCGAACCATAGGTTGATTTTCCTTCCTAGGGTTAAGGTTTGAGTTACGCCTAGGGTAAGGGTTCTTTTAACCAGAAAGCCCTGAGTTCCAAGAACACAGCAGCTGCGAAGGACTAGCCAAGAAGAGCGCAAAAGTACCACAACATGCCTGCCTCCACAGCTTTTTCCTTGGGGACATGCCTAATTCATGGCTGATTTGCCTTTCTCGTCTTAGGGTTGGGGTTCGGCCTAGGGCTAGGATTTTTAAAAGCAGGAAGCCCTGAGTTCCAGGCACACTGGAGCTGTGAAAGGCATCCAAAAGGGAGTGCAAAAGTGCCACAACATGGCTGCTTTCACGGCTTTTTCCTTGGCAAGACGCCTAACACCAGGCTGATTTACCTTCCCAGGGTTACTGTTAGGCTTAGGCCTAGGGCTAGGATTTTTGAAACTAGGAAGCCCTTAGCTCCAGGCACACTGCAGCTGTTCAAGGCATCCCAAGGGGAGTACAAAAGTGCAACAACATGGCAGCTTTCACAGCTTTTTCCTTGGCACCATCCCTATACCTAGGCTGATTTATCTGCCTAGGGTTAGGGTTAGGGTTCAGCCTAGGGCTTGGATTTCTTTAACCAGGAAGCCCTGAGTTCCAGGCTTACTTCATCTGCCAAAGGCATCCCAAAGGGAGTGCAGAAGTGCCACAACATGGCTGCTTTCACGGCTTTTCCCTTAGGAAGAACCCTAATACCCGGCTGATTTACCTTCCTAGGGTTACTGTTAGGCTTAGGTCTAGGACTTTTAAAACCAGGAAGCCCTGGGCTCCAGGCACACTGCAGCTGCAAAAGGCATCCCAAGGGGAGCGCAAAAGTGACGCAACTTGGCTGCCACCACTGATATTTCCATGAGACCATCCCGAACCATAGGCTGATTTTCCTTCCTAGGGTTAAGGTTTGAGTTACGCCTAGGGTAAGGGTCTATTAACCAGAAAGCCCTGAGTTCCAAGAACACAGCAGCTGCGAAGGACTAGCCAAGAAGAGCGCAAAAGTACCACAACATGCCTGCCTCCACAGCTTTTTCCTTGGGGACATGCCTAATTCCTGGCTGATTTGCCTTTCTCGTCTTAGGGTTGGGGTTCGGCCTAGGGCTAGGATTTTTAAAAGCAGGAAGCCCTGAGTTCCAGGCACACTGGAGCTGTGAAAGGCATCCAAAAGGGAGTGCAAAAGTGCCACAACATGGCTGCTTTCACGGCTTTTTCCTTGGCAAGACGCCTAACACCAGGCTGACTTACTTTCCCAGGGTTACAGTTAGGCTCAGGCCTAGGGCTAGGATTTTTGAAACTAGGAAGCCCTTAGCTCCAGGCACACTGCAGCTGTTCAAGGCATCCCAAGGGGAGTACAAAAGTGCAACAACATGGCAGCTTTCACAGCTTTTTCCTTGGCACCATCCCTATACCTAGGCTGATTTATCTGCCTAGGGTTAGGGTTAGGGTTCAGCCTAGGGCTTGGATTTCTTTAACCAGGAAGCCCTGAGTTCCAGGCTTACTTCATCTGCCAAAGGCATCCCAAAGGGAGTGCAGAAGTGCCACAACATGGCTGCTTTCACGGCTTTTCCCTTAGGAAGAACCCTAATACCCGGCTGATTTACCTTCCTAGGGTTACTGTTAGGCTTAGGCCTAGGACTTTTAAAACCAGGAAGCCCTGGGCTCCAGGCACACTGCAGCTGCG
Source organism: Ammospiza caudacuta (assembly GCF_027887145.1). NCBI lineage: Eukaryota > Metazoa > Chordata > Aves > Passeriformes > Passerellidae > Ammospiza > Ammospiza caudacuta. Next base: position 158,430 of record NW_026682963.1, on the reverse strand, counting down.
AAAGGCATCCCAAGGGGAGCGCAAAAGTGACGCAACTTGGCTGCCACCACTGATATTTCCATGAGACCATCCCGAACCATAGGTTGATTTTCCTTCCTAGGGTTAAGGTTTGAGTTACGCCTAGGGTAAGGGTTCTATTAACCAGAAAGCCCTGAGTTCCAAGAACACAGCAGCTGCGAAGGACTAGCCAAGAAGAGCGCAAAAGTACCACAACATGCCTGCCTCCACAGCTTTTTCCTTGGGGACATGCCTAATTCCTGGCTGATTTGCCTTTCTCTTCTTAGGGTTGGGGTTCGGCCTAGGGCTAGGATTTTTAAAAGCAGGAAGCCCTGAGTTCCAGGCACACTGGAGCTGTGAAAGGCATCCAAAAGGGAGTGCAAAAGTGCCACAACATGGCTGCTTTCACGGCTTTTTCCTTGGCAAGACGCCTAACACCAGGCTGATTTACCTTCCCAGGGTTACTGTTAGGCTTAGGCCTAGGGCTAGGATTTTTAAAACTAGGAAGCCCTTAGCTCCAGGCACACTGCAGCTGTTCAAGGCATCCCAAGGGGAGTACAAAAGTGCAACAACATGGCAGCTTTCACAGCTTTTTCCTTGGCACCATCCCTATACCTAGGCTGATTTATCTGCCTAGGGTTAGGGTTAGGGTTCAGCCTAGGGCTTGGATTTCTTTAACCAGGAAGCCCTGAGTTCCAGGCTTACTTCATCTGCCAAAGGCATCCCAAAGGGAGTGCAGAAGTGCCACAACATGGCTGCTTTCACGGCTTTTCCCTTAGGAAGAACCCTAATACCCGGCTGATTTACCTTCCTAGGGTTACTGTTAGGCTTAGGCCTAGGACTTTTAAAACCAGGAAGCCCTGGGCTCCAGGCACACTGCAGCTGCGAAAGGCATCCCAAGGGGAGCGCAAAAGTGACGCAACTTGGCTGCCACCACTGATATTTCCATGAGACCATCCCGAACCATAGGCTGATTTTCCTTCCTAGGGTTAAGGTTTGAGTTACGCCTAGGGTAAGGGTTCTTTTAACCAGAAAGCCCTGAGTTCCAAGAACACAGCAGCTGCGAAGGACTAGCCAAGAAGAGCGCAAAAGTACCACAACATGCCTGCCTCCACAGCTTTTTCCTTGGGGACATGCCTAATTCCTGGCTGATTTGCCTTTCTCGTCTTAGGGTTGGGGTTCGGCCTAGGGCTAGGATTTTTAAAAGCAGGAAGCCCTGAGTTCCAGGCACACTGGAGCTGTGAAAGGCATCCAAAAGGGAGTGCAAAAGTGCCACAACATGGCTGCTTTCACGGCTTTTTCCTTGGCAAGACGCCTAACACCAGGCTGATTTACCTTCCCAGGGTTACTGTTAGGCTTAGGCCTAGGGCTAGGATTTTTGAAACTAGGAAGCCCTTAGCTCCAGGCACACTGCAGCTGTTCAAGGCATCCCAAGGGGAGTACAAAAGTGCAACAACATGGCAGCTTTCACAGCTTTTTCCTTGGCACCATCCCTATACCTAGGCTGATTTATCTGCCTAGGGTTAGGGTTAGGGTTCAGCCTAGGGCTTGGATTTCTTTAACCAGGAAGCCCTGAGTTCCAGGCTTACTTCATCTGCCAAAGGCATCCCAAAGGGAGTGCAGAAGTGCCACAACATGGCTGCTTTCACGGCTTTTCCCTTAGGAAGAACCCTAATACCCGGCTGATTTACCTTCCTAGGGTTACTGTTAGGCTTAGGTCTAGGACTTTTAAAACCAGGAAGCCCTGGGCTCCAGGCACACTGCAGCTGCAAAAGGCATCCCAAGGGGAGCGCAAAAGTGACGCAACTTGGCTGCCACCACTGATATTTCCATGAGACCATCCCGAACCATAGGTTGATTTTCCTTCCTAGGCTTAAGGTTTGAGTTACGCCTAGGGTAAGGGCTCTATTAACCAGAAAGCCCTGAGTTCCAAGAACACAGCAGCTGCGATGGACTAGCCAAGAAGAGCGCAAAAGTACCACAACATGCCTGCCTCCACAGCTTTTTCCTTGGGGACATGCCTAATTCATGGCTGATTTGCCTTTCTCGTCTTAGGGTTGGGGTTCGGCCTAGGGCTAGGATTTTTAAAATCAGGAAGCCCTGAGTTCCAGGCACACTGGAGCTGTGAAAGGCATCCAAAAGGGAGTGCAAAAGTGCCACAACATGGCTGCTTTCACGGCTTTTTCCTTGGCAAGACGCCTAACACCAGGCTGACTTACTTTCCCAGGGTTACAGTTAGGCTCAGGCCTAGGGCTAGGATTTTTGAAACTAGGAAGCCCTTAGCTCCAGGCACACTGCAGCTGTTCAAGGCATCCCAAGGGGAGTACAAAAGTGCAACAACATGGCAGCTTTCACAGCTTTTTCCTTGGCACCATCCCTATACCTAGGCTGATTTATCTGCCTAGGGTTAGGGTTAGGGTTCAGCCTAGGGCTTGGATTTCTTTAACCAGGAAGCCCTGAGTTCCAGGCTTACTTCATCTGCCAAAGGCATCCCAAAGGGAGTGCAGAAGTGCCACAACATGGCTGCTTTCACAGCTTTTCCCTTAGGAAGAACCCTAATACCCGGCTGATTTACCTTCCTAGGGTTACTGTTAGGCTTAGGTCTAGGACTTTTAAAACCAGGAAGCCCTGGGCTCCAGGCACACTGCAGCTGCAAAAGGCATCCCAAGGGGAGCGCAAAAGTGACGCAACTTGGCTGCCACCACTGATATTTCCATGAGACCATCCCGAACCATAGGCTGATTTTCCTTCCTAGGGTTAAGGTTTGAGTTACGCCTAGGGTAAGGGTTCTATTAACCAGAAAGCCCTGAGTTCCAAGAACACAGCAGCTGCGAAGGACTAGCCAAGAAGAGCGCAAAAGTACCACAACATGCCTGCCTCCACAGCTTTTTCCTTGGGGACATGCCTAATTCCTGGCTGATTTGCCTTTCTCGTCTTAGGGTTGGGGTTCGGCCTAGGGCTAGGATTTTTAAAAGCAGGAAGCCCTGAGTTCCAGGCACACTGGAGCTGTGAAAGGCATCCAAAAGGGAGTGCAAAAGTGCCACAACATGGCTGCTTTCACGGCTTTTTCCTTGGCAAGACGCCTAACATCAGGCTGATTTACCTTCCCAGGGTTACAGTTAGGCTCAGGCCTAGGGCTAGGATTTTTGAAACTAGGAAGCCCTGGGCTCCAGGCACACTGCAGCTGTTCAAGGCATCCCAAGGGGAGTACAAAAGTGCAACAACATGGCAGCTTTCACAGCTTTTTCCTTGGCACCATCCCTATACCTAGGCTGATTTATCTGCCTAGGGTTAGGGTTAGGGTTCAGCCTAGGGCTTGGATTTCTTTAACCAGGAAGCCCTGAGTTCCAGGCTTACTTCATCTGCCAAAGGCATCCCAAAGGGAGTGCAGAAGTGCCACAACATGGCTGCTTTCACGGCTTTTCCCTTAGGAAGAACCCTAATACCCGGCTGATTTACCTTCCTAGGGTTACTGTTAGGCTTAGGCCTAGGACTTTTAAAACCAGGAAGCCCTGGGCTCCAGGCACACTGCAGCTGCAAAAGGCATCCCAAGGGGAGCGCAAAAGTGACGCAACTTGGCTGCCACCACTGATATTTCCATGAGACCATCCCGAACCATAGGCTGATTTTCCTTCCTAGGCTTAAGGTTTGAGTTACGCCTAGGGTAAGGGTCTATTAACCAGAAAGCCCTGAGTTCCAAGAACACAGCAGCTGCGATGGACTAGCCAAGAAGAGCGCAAAAGTACCACAACATGCCTGCCTCCACAGCTTTTTCCTTGGGGACATGCCTAATTCCTGGCTGATTTGCCTTTCTCGTCTTAGGGTTGGGGTTCGGCCTAGGGCTAGGATTTTTAAAATCAGGAAGCCCTGAGTTCCAGGCACACTGGAGCTGTGAAAGGCATCCAAAAGGGAGTGCAAAAGTGCCACAACATGGCTGCTTTCACGGCTTTTTCCTTGGCAAGACGCCTAACACCAGGCTGACTTACTTTCCCAGGGTTACAGTTAGGCTCAGGCCTAGGGCTAGGATTTTTGAAACTAGGAAGCCCTTAGCTCCAGGCACACTGCAGCTGTTCAAGGCATCCCAAGGGGAGTACAAAAGTGCAACAACATGGCAGCTTTCACAGCTTTTTCCTTGGCACCATCCCTATACCTAGGCTGATTTATCTGCCTAGGGTTAGGGTTAGGGTTCAGCCTAGGGCTTGGATTTTTTTAACCAGGAAGCCCTGAGTTCCAGGCTTACTTCATCTGCCAAAGGCATCCCAAAGGGAGTGCAGAAGTGCCACAACATGGCTGCTTTCACGGCTTTTCCCTTAGGAAGAACCCTAATACCCGGCTGATTTACCTTCCTAGGGTTACTGTTAGGCTTAGGTCTAGGACTTTTAAAACCAGGAAGCCCTGGGCTCCAGGCACACTGCAGCTGCAAAAGGCATCCCAAGGGGAGCGCAAAAGTGACGCAACTTGGCTGCCACCACTGATATTTCCATGAGACCATCCCGAACCATAGGCTGATTTTCCTTCCTAGGGTTAAGGTTTGAGTTACGCCTAGGGTAAGGGTCTATTAACCAGAAAGCCCTGAGTTCCAAGAACACAGCAGCTGCGAAGGACTAGCCAAGAAGAGCGCAAAAGTACCACAACATGCCTGCCTCCACAGCTTTTTCCTTGGGGACATGCCTAATTCCTGGCTGATTTGCCTTTCTCGTCTTAGGGTTGGGGTTCGGCCTAGGGCTAGGATTTTTAAAAGCAGGAAGCCCTGAGTTCCAGGCACACTGGAGCTGTGAAAGGCATCCAAAAGGGAGTGCAAAAGTGCCACAACATGGCTGCTTTCACGGCTTTTTCCTTGGCAAGACGCCTAACACCAGGCTGACTTACTTTCCCAGGGTTACAGTTAGGCTCAGGCCTAGGGCTAGGATTTTTGAAACTAGGAAGCCCTTAGCTCCAGGCACACTGCAGCTGTTCAAGGCATCCCAAGGGGAGTACAAAAGTGCAACAACATGGCAGCTTTCACAGCTTTTTCCTTGGCACCATCCCTATACCTAGGCTGATTTATCTGCCTAGGGTTAGGGTTAGGGTTCAGCCTAGGGCTTGGATTTCTTTAACCAGGAAGCCCTGAGTTCCAGGCTTACTTCATCTGCCAAAGGCATCCCAAAGGGAGTGCAGAAGTGCCACAACATGGCTGCTTTCACGGCTTTTCCCTTAGGAAGAACCCTAATACCCGGCTGATTTACCTTCCTAGGGTTACTGTTAGGCTTAGGCCTAGGACTTTTAAAACCAGGAAGCCCTGGGCTCCAGGCACACTGCAGCTGCAAAAGGCATCCCAAGGGGAGCGCAAAAGTGACGCAACTTGGCTGCCACCACTGATATTTCCATGAGACCATCCCGAACCATAGGCTGATTTTCCTTCCTAGGGTTAAGGTTTGAGTTACGCCTAGGGTAAGGGTCTATTAACCAGAAAGCCCTGAGTTCCAAGAACACAGCAGCTGCGAAGGACTAGCCAAGAAGAGCGCAAAAGTACCACAACATGCCTGCCTCCACAGCTTTTTCCTTGGGGACATGCCTAATTCCTGGCTGATTTGCCTTTCTCGTCTTAGGGTTGGGGTTCGGCCTAGGGCTAGGATTTTTAAAAGCAGGAAGCCCTGAGTTCCAGGCACACTGGAGCTGTGAAAGGCATCCAAAAGGGAGTGCAAAAGTGCCACAACATGGCTGCTTTCACGGCTTTTTCCTTGGCAAGACGCCTAACACCAGGCTGATTTACCTTCCCAGGGTTACTGTTAGGCTTAGGCCTAGGGCTAGGATTTTTAAAACTAGGAAGCCCTTAGCTCCAGGCACACTGCAGCTGTTCAAGGCATCCCAAGGGGAGTACAAAAGTGCAACAACATGGCAGCTTTCACAGCTTTTTCCTTGGCACCATCCCTATACCTAGGCTGATTTATCTGCCTAGGGTTAGGGTTAGGGTTCAGCCTAGGGCTTGGATTTTTTTAACCAGGAAGCCCTGAGTTCCAGGCTTACTTCATCTGCCAAAGGCATCCCAAAGGGAGTGCAGAAGTGCCACAACATGGCTGCTTTCACGGCTTTTCCCTTAGGAAGAACCCTAATACCCGGCTGATTTACCTTCCTAGGGTTACTGTTAGGCTTAGGCCTAGGACTTTTAAAACCAGGAAGCCCTGGGCTCCAGGCACACTGCAGCTGCAAAAGGCATCCCAAGGGGAGCGCAAAAGTGACGCAACTTGGCTGCCACCACTTATATTTCCATGAGACCATCCCGAACCATAGGTTGATTTTCCTTCCTAGGGTTAAGGTTTGAGTTACGCCTAGGGTAAGGGCTCTTTTAACCAGAAAGCCCTGAGTTCCAAGAACACAGCAGCTGTGAAGGACTAGCCAAGAAGAGCGCAAAAGTACCACAACATGCCTGCCTCCACAGCTTTTTCCTTGGGGACATGCCTAATTCCTGGCTGATTTGCCTTTCTCGTCTTAGGGTTGGGGTTCGGCCTAGGGCTAGGATTTTTAAAAGCAGGAAGCCCTGAGTTCCAGGCACACTGGAGCTGTGAAAGGCATCCAAAAGGGAGTGCAAAAGTGCCACAACATGGCTGCTTTCACGGCTTTTTCCTTGGCAAGACGCCTAACACCAGGCTGATTTACCTTCCCAGGGTTACTGTTAGGCTTAGGCCTAGGGCTAGGATTTTTGAAACTAGGAAGCCCTTAGCTCCAGGCACACTGCAGCTGTTCAAGGCATCCCAAGGGGAGTACAAAAGTGCAACAACATGGCAGCTTTCACAGCTTTTTCCTTGGCACCATCCCTATACCTAGGCTGATTTATCTGCCTAGGGTTAGGGTTAGGGTTCAGCCTAGGGCTTGGATTTCTTTAACCAGGAAGCCCTGAGTTCCAGGCTTACTTCATCTGCCAAAGGCATCCCAAAGGGAGTGCAGAAGTGCCACAACATGGCTGCTTTCACGGCTTTTCCCTTAGGAAGAACCCTAATACCCGGCTGATTTACCTTCCTAGGGTTACTGTTAGGCTTAGGCCTAGGACTTTTAAAACCAGGAAGCCCTGGGCTCCAGGCACACTGCAGCTGCGAAAGGCATCCCAAGGGGAGCGCAAAAGTGACGCAACTTGGCTGCCACCACTGATATTTCCATGAGACCATCCCGAACCATAGGTTGATTTTCCTTCCTAGGGTTAAGGTTTGAGTTACGCCTAGGGTAAGGGTTCTATTAACCAGAAAGCCCTGAGTTCCAAGAACACAGCAGCTGCGAAGGACTAGCCAAGAAGAGCGCAAAAGTACCACAACATGCCTGCCTCCACAGCTTTTTCCTTGGGGACATGCCTAATTCCTGGCTGATTTGCCTTTCTCTTCTTAGGGTTGGGGTTCGGCTTAGGGCTAGGATTTTTAAAAGCAGGAAGCCCTGAGTTCCAGGCACACTGGAGATGTGAAAGGCATCCAAAAGGGAGTGCAAAAGTGCCACAACATGGCTGCTTTCACGGCTTTTTCCTTGGCAAGACGCCTAACACCAGGCTGATTTACCTTCCCAGGGTTACTGTTAGGCTTAGGCCTAGGGCTAGGATTTTTAAAACTAGGAAGCCCTTAGCTCCAGGCACACTGCAGCTGTTCAAGGCATCCCAAGGGGAGTACAAAAGTGCAACAACATGGCAGCTTTCACAGCTTTTTCCTTGGCACCATCCCTATACCTAGGCTGATTTATCTGCCTAGGGTTAGGGTTAGGGTTCAGCCTAGGGCTTGAATTTTTTTAACCAGGAAGCCCTGAGTTCCAGGCTTACTTCATCTGCCAAAGGCATCCCAAAGGGAGTGCAGAAGTGCCACAACATGGCTGCTTTCACGGCTTTTCCCTTAGGAAGAACCCTAATACCCGGCTGATTTACCTTCCTAGGGTTACTGTTAGGCTTAGGCCTAGGACTTTTAAAACCAGGAAGCCCTGGGCTCCAGGCACACTGCAGCTGCAAAAGGCATCCCAAGGGGAGCGCAAAAGTGACGCAACTTGGCTGCCACCACTGATATTTCCATGAGACCATCCCGAACCATAGGCTGATTTTCCTTCCTAGGGTTAAGGTTTGAGTTACGCCTAGGGTAAGGTTCTATTAACCAGAAAGCCCTGAGTTCCAAGAACACAGCAGCTGCGAAGGACTAGCCAAGAAGAGCGCAAAAGTACCACAACATGCCTGCCTCCACAGCTTTTTCCTTGGGGACATGCCTAATTCCTGGCTGATTTGCCTTTCTCGTCTTAGGGTTGGGGTTCGGCCTAGGGCTAGGATTTTTAAAAGCAGGAAGCCCTGAGTTCCAGGCACACTGGAGCTGTGAAAGGCATCCAAAAGGGAGTGCAAAAGTGCCACAACATGGCTGCTTTCACGGCTTTTTCCTTGGCAAGACGCCTAACACCAGGCTGATTTACCTTCCCAGGGTTACTGTTAGGCTTAGGCCTAGGGCTAGGATTTTTAAAACTAGGAAGCCCTTAGCTCCAGGCACACTGCAGCTGTTCAAGGCATCCCAAGGGGAGTACAAAAGTGCAACAACATGGCAGCTTTCACAGCTTTTTCCTTGGCACCATCCCTATACCTAGGCTGATTGATCTGCCTAGGGTTAGGGTTAGGGTTCAGCCTAGGGCTTGAATTTTTTTAACCAGGAAGCCCTGAGTTCCAGGCTTACTTCATCTGCCAAAGGCATCCCAAAGGGAGTGCAGAAGTGCCACAACATGGCTGCTTTCACGGCTTTTCCCTTAGGAAGAACCCTAATACCCGGCTGATTTACCTTCCTAGGGTTACTGTTAGGCTTAGGCCTAGGACTTTTAAAACCAGGAAGCCCTGGGCTCCAGGCACACTGCAGCTGCGAAAGGCATCCCAAGGGGAGCGCAAAAGTGACGCAACTTGGCTGCCACCACTGATATTTCCATGAGACCATCCCGAACCATAGGCTGATTTTCCTTCCTAGGGTTAAGGTTTGAGTTACGCCTAGGGTAAGGGTTCTATTAACCAGAAAGCCCTGAGTTCCAAGAACACAGCAGCTGCGAAGGACTAGCCAAGAAGAGCGCAAAAGTACCACAACATGCCTGCCTCCACAGCTTTTTCCTTGGGGACATGCCTAATTCCTGGCTGATTTGCCTTTCTCGTCTTAGGGTTGGGGTTCGGCCTAGGGCTAGGATTTTTAAAAGCAGGAAGCCCTGAGTTCCAGGCACACTGGAGCTGTGAAAGGCATCCAAAAGGGAGTGCAAAAGTGCCACAACATGGCTGCTTTCACGGCTTTTTCCTTGGCAAGACGCCTAACATCAGGCTGATTTACCTTCCCAGGGTTACTGTTAGGCTTAGGCCTAGGGCTAGGATTTTTGAAACTAGGAAGCCCTGGGCTCCAGGCACACTGCAGCTGTTCAAGGCATCCCAAGGGGAGTACAAAAGTGCAACAACATGGCAGCTTTCACAGCTTTTTCCTTGGCACCATCCCTATACCTAGGCTGATTTATCTGCCTAGGGTTAGGGTTAGGGTTCAGCCTAGGGCTTGGATTTCTTTAACCAGGAAGCCCTGAGTTCCAGGCTTACTTCATCTGCCAAAGGCATCCCAAAGGGAGTGCAGAAGTGCCACAACATGGCTGCTTTCACGGCTTTTCCCTTAGGAAGAGCCCTAATACCCGGCTGATTTACCTTCCTAGGGTTACTGTTAGGCTTAGGCCTAGGACTTTTAAAACCAGGAAGCCCTGGGCTCCAGGCACACTGCAGCTGCAAAAGGCATCCCAAGGGGAGCGCAAAAGTGATGCAACTTGGCTGCCACCACTGATATTTCCATGAGACCATCCCGAACCATAGGCTGATTTTCCTTCCTAGGCTTAAGGTTTGAGTTACGCCTAGGGTAAGGGCTCTATTAACCAGAAAGCCCTGAGTTCCAAGAACACAGCAGCTGCGATGGACTAGCCAAGAAGAGCGCAAAAGTACCACAACATGCCTGCCTCCACAGCTTTTTCCTTGGGGACATGCCTAATTCATGGCTGATTTGCCTTTCTCGTCTTAGGGTTGGGGTTCGACCTAGGGCTAGGATTTTTAAAATCAGGAAGCCCTGAGTTCCAGGCACACTGGAGCTGTGAAAGGCATCCAAAAGGGAGTGCAAAAGTGCCACAACATGGCTGCTTTCACGGCTTTTTCCTTGGCAAGACGCCTAACACCAGGCTGACTTACTTTCCCAGGGTTACAGTTAGGCTCAGGCCTAGGGCTAGGATTTTTGAAACTAGGAAGCCCTTAGCTCCAGGCACACTGCAGCTGTTCAAGGCATCCCAAGGGGAGTACAAAAGTGCAACAACATGGCAGCTTTCACAGCTTTTTCCTTGGCACCATCCCTATACCTAGGCTGATTTATCTGCCTAGGGTTAGGGTTAGGGTTCAGCCTAGGGCTTGGATTTCTTTAACCAGGAAGCCCTGAGTTCCAGGCTTACTTCATCTGCCAAAGGCATCCCAAAGGGAGTGCAGAAGTGCCACAACATGGCTGCTTTCACGGCTTTTCCCTTAGGAAGAACCCTAATACCCGGCTGATTTACCTTCCTAGGGTTACTGTTAGGCTTAGGCCTAGGACTGTTAAAACCAGGAAGCCCTGGGCTCCAGGCACACTGCAGCTGCAAAAGGCATCCCAAGGGGAGCGCAAAAGTGACGCAACTTGGCTGCCACCACTGATATTTCCATGAGACCATCCCGAACCATAGGCTGATTTTCCTTCCTAGGGTTAAGGTTTGAGTTACGCCTAGGGTAAGGGTTCTATTAACCAGAAAGCCCTGAGTTCCAAGAACACAGCAGCTGCGAAGGACTAGCCAAGAAGAGCGCAAAAGTACCACAACATGCCTGCCTCCACAGCTTTTTCCTTGGGGACATGCCTAATTCCTGGCTGATTTGCCTTTCTCGTCTTAGGGTTGGGGTTCGGCCTAGGGCTAGGATTTTTAAAAGCAGGAAGCCCTGAGTTCCAGGCACACTGGAGCTGTGAAAGGCATCCAAAAGGGAGTGCAAAAGTGCCACAACATGGCTGCTTTCACGGCTTTTTCCTTGGCAAGAAGCCTAACACCAGGCTGACATACTTTCCCAGGGTTACTGTTAGGCTTAGGCCTAGGGCTAGGATTTTTGAAACTAGGAAGCCCTTAGCTCCAGGCACACTGCAGCTGTTCAAGGCATCCCAAGGGGAGTACAAAAGTGCAACAACATGGCAGCTTTCACAGCTTTTTCCTTGGCACCATCCCTATACCTAGGCTGATTTATCTGCCTAGGGTTAGGGTTAGGGTTCAGCCTAGGGCTTGGATTTCTTTAACCAGGAAGCCCTGAGTTCCAGGCTTACTTCATCTGCCAAAGGCATCCCAAAGGGAGTGCAGAAGTGCCACAACATGGCTGCTTTCACGGCTTTTCCCTTAGGAAGAACCCTAATACCCGGCTGATTTACCTTCCTAGGGTTACTGTTAGGCTTAGGCCTAGGACTTTTAAAACCAGGAAGCCCTGGGCTCCAGGCACACTGCAGCTGCAAAAGGCATCCCAAGGGGAGCGCAAAAGTGACGCAACTTGGCTGCCACCACTGATATTTCCATGAGACCATCCCGAACCATAGGCTGATTTTCCTTCCTAGGGTTAAGGTTTGAGTTACGCCTAGGGTAAGGGTTCTATTAACCAGAAAGCCCTGAGTTCCAAGAACACAGCAGCTGCGAAGGACTACCCAAGAAGAGCGCAAAAGTACCACAACATGCCTGCCTCCACAGCTTTTTCCTTGGGGACATGCCTAATTCCTGGCTGATTTGCCTTTCTCGTCTTAGGGTTGGGGTTCGGCCTAGGGCTAGGATTTTTAAAAGCAGGAAGCCCTGAGTTCCAGGCACACTGGAGCTGTGAAAGGCATCCAAAAGGGAGTGCAAAAGTGCCACAACATGGCTGCTTTCACGGCTTTTTCCTTGGCAAGACGCCTAACACCAGGCTGATTTACCTTCCCAGGGTTACTGTTAGGCTTAGGCCTAGGGCTAGGATTTTTAAAACTAGGAAGCCCTTAGCTCCAGGCACACTGCAGCTGTTCAAGGCATCCCAAGGGGAGTACAAAAGTGCAACAACATGGCAGCTTTCACAGCTTTTTCCTTGGCACCATCCCTATACCTAGGCTGATTTATCTGCCTAGGGTTAGGGTTAGGGTTCAGCCTAGGGCTTGGATTTCTTTAACCAGGAAGCCCTGAGTTCCAGGCTTACTTCATCTGCCAAAGGCATCCCAAAGGGAGTGCAGAAGTGCCACAACATGGCTGCTTTCACGGCTTTTCCCTTAGGAAGAACCCTAATACCCGGCTGATTTACCTTCCTAGGGTTACTGTTAGGCTTAGGTCTAGGACTTTTAAAACCAGGAAGCCCTGGGCTCCAGGCACACTGCAGCTGCAAAAGGCATCCCAAGGGGAGCGCAAAAGTGACGCAACTTGGCTGCCACCACTGATATTTCCATGAGACCATCCCGAACCATAGGTTGATTTTCCTTCCTAGGGTTAAGGTTTGAGTTACGCCTAGGGTAAGGGCTCTATTAACCAGAAAGCCCTGAGTTCCAAGAACACAGCAGCTGCGAAGGACTAGCCAAGAAGAGCGCAAAAGTACCACAACATGCCTGCCTCCACAGCTTTTTCCTTGGGGACATGCCTAATTCCTGGCTGATTTGCCTTTCTCGTCTTAGGGTTGGGGTTCGGCCTAGGGCTAGGATTTTTAAAAGCAGGAAGCCCTGAGTTCCAGGCACACTGGAGCTGTGAAAGGCATCCAAAAGGGAGTGCAAAAGTGCCACAACATGGCTGCTTTCACGGCTTTTTCCTTGGCAAGAAGCCTAACACCAGGCTGACATACTTTCCCAGGGTTACTGTTAGGCTTAGGCCTAGGGCTAGGATTTTTGAAACTAGGAAGCCCTTAGCTCCAGGCACACTGCAGCTGTTCAAGGCATCCCAAGGGGAGTACAAAAGTGCAACAACATGGCAGCTTTCACAGCTTTTTCCTTGGCACCATCCCTATACCTAGGCTGATTTATCTGCCTAGGGTTAGGGTTAGGGTTCAGCCTAGGGCTTGGATTTCTTTAACCAGGAAGCCCTGAGTTCCAGGCTTACTTCATCTGCCAAAGGCATCCCAAAGGGAGTGCAGAAGTGCCACAACATGGCTGCTTTCACGGCTTTTCCCTTAGGAAGAACCCTAATACCCGGCTGATTTACCTTCCTAGGGTTACTGTTAGGCTTAGGCCTAGGACTTTTAAAACCAGGAAGCCCTGGGCTCCAGGCACACTGCAGCTGCAAAAGGCATCCCAAGGGGAGCGCAAAAGTGACGCAACTTGGCTGCCACCACTGATATTTCCATGAGACCATCCCGAACCATAGGCTGATTTTCCTTCCTAGGGTTAAGGTTTGAGTTACGCCTAGGGTAAGGGTTCTATTAACCAGAAAGCCCTGAGTTCCAAGAACACAGCAGCTGCGAAGGACTAGCCAAGAAGAGCGCAAAAGTACCACAACATGCCTGCCTCCACAGCTTTTTCCTTGGGGACATGCCTAATTCCTGGCTGATTTGCCTTTCTCGTCTTAGGGTTGGGGTTCGGCCTAGGGCTAGGATTTTTAAAAGCAGGAAGCCCTGAGTTCCAGGCACACTGGAGCTGTGAAAGGCATCCAAAAGGGAGTGCAAAAGTGCCACAACATGGCTGCTTTCACGGCTTTTTCCTTGGCAAGACGCCTAACACCAGGCTGATTTACGTTCCCAGGGTTACTGTTAGGCTTAGGCCTAGGGCTAGGATTTTTAAAACTAGGAATCCCTGGGCTCCAGGCACACTGCAGCTGTTCAAGGCATCCCAAGGGGAGTACAAAAGTGCAACAACATGGCAGCTTTCACAGCTTTTTCCTTGGCACCATCCCTATACCTAGGCTGATTTATCTGCCTAGGGTTAGGGTTAGGGTTCAGCCTAGGGCTTGGATTTCTTTAACCAGGAAGCCCTGAGTTCCAGGCTTACTTCATCTGCCAAAGGCATCCCAAAGGGAGTGCAGAAGTGCCACAACATGGCTGCTTTCATGGCTTTTCCCTTAGGAAGAACCCTAATACCCGGCTGATTTACCTTCCTAGGGTTACTGTTAGGCTTAGGCCTAGGACTTTTAAAACCAGGAAGCCCTGGGCTCCAGGCACACTGCAGCTGCAAAAGGCATCCCAAGGGGAGCGCAAAAGTGACGCAACTTGGCTGCCACCACTGATATTTCCATGAGACCATCCCGAACCATAGGCTGATTTTCCTTCCTAGGGTTAAGGTTTGAGTTACGCCTAGGGTAAGGGTTCTATTAACCAGAAAGCCCTGAGTTCCAAGAACACAGCAGCTGCGAAGGACTAGCCAAGAAGAGCGCAAAAGTACCACAACATGCCTGCCTCCACAGCTTTTTCCTTGGGGACATGCCTAATTCCTGGCTGATTTGCCTTTCTCGTCTTAGGGTTGGGGTTCGGCCTAGGGCTAGGATTTTTAAAAGCAGGAAGCCCTGAGTTCCAGGCACACTGGAGCTGTGAAAGGCATCCAAAAGGGAGTGCAAAAGTGCCACAACATGGCTGCTTTCACGGCTTTTTCCTTGGCAAGAAGCCTAACATCAGGCTGATTTACTTTCCCAGGGTTACTGTTAGGCTCAGGCCTAGGGCTAGGATTTTTGAAACTAGGAAGCCCTGGGCTCCAGGCACACTGCAGCTGTTCAAGGCATCCCAAGGGGAGTACAAAAGTGCAACAACATGGCAGCTTTCACAGCTTTTTCCTTGGCACCATCCCTATACCTAGGCTGATTTATCTGCCTAGGGTTAGGGTTAGGGTTCAGCCTAGGGCTTGGATTTCTTTAACCAGGAAGCCCTGAGTTCCAGGCTTACTTCATCTGCCAAAGGCATCCCAAAGGGAGTGCAGAAGTGCCACAACATGGCTGCTTTCATGGCTTTTCCCTTAGGAAGAACCCTAATACCCGGCTGATTTACCTTCCTAGGGTTACTGTTAGGCTTAGGCCTAGGACTTTTAAAACCAGGAAGCCCTGGGCTCCAGGCACACTGCAGCTGCAAAAGGCATCCCAAGGGGAGCGCAAAAGTGACGCAACTTGGCTGCCACCACTGATATTTCCATGAGACCATCCCGAACCATAGGCTGATTTTCCTTCCTAGGGTTAAGGTTTGAGTTACGCCTAGGGTAAGGGTTCTATAAACCAGAAAGCCCTGAGTTCCAAGAACACAGCAGCTGCGAAGGACTAGCCAAGAAGAGCGCAAAAGTACCACAACATGCCTGCCTCCACAGCTTTTTCCTTGGGGACATGCCTAATTCCTGGCTGATTTGCCTTTCTCGTCTTAGGGTTGGGGTTCGGCCTAGGGCTAGGATTTTTAAAAGCAGGAAGCCCTGAGTTCCAGGCACACTGGAGCTGTGAAAGGCATCCAAAAGGGAGTGCAAAAGTGCCACAACATGGCTGCTTTCACGGCTTTTTCCTTGGCAAGAGGCCTAACACCCGGCTGATTTACCTTCCCAGGGTTACTGTTAGGCTTAGGCCTAGGGCTAGGATTTTTGAAACTAGGAAGCCCTGGGCTCCAGGCACACTGCAGCTGTTCAAGGCATCCCAAGGGGAGTACAAAAGTGCAACAACATGGAAGCTTTCACAGCTTTTTCCTTGGCACCATCCCTATACCTAGGCTGATTTATCTGCCTAGGGTTAGGGTTAGGGTTCAGCCTAGGGCTTGGATTTCTTTAACCAGGAAGCCCTGAGTTCCAGGCTTACTTCATCTGCCAAAGGCATCCCAAAGGGAGTGCAGAAGTGCCACAACATGGCTGCTTTCACGGCTTTTCCCTTAGGAAGAACCCTAATACCCGGCTGATTTACCTTCCTAGGGTTACTGTTAGGCTTAGGCCTAGGACTTTTAAAACCAGGAAGCCCTGTGCTCCAGGCACACTGCAGCTGCGAAAGGCATCCCAAGGGGAGCGCAAAAGTGACGCAACTTGGCTGCCACCACTGATATTTCCATGAGACCATCCTGAACCATAGGTTGATTTTCCTTCCTAGGGTTAAGGTTTGAGTTACGCCTAGGGTAAGGGCTCTATTAACCAGAAAGCCCTGAGTTCCAAGAACACAGCAGCTGCGAAGGACTAGCCAAGAAGAGCACAAAAGTACCACAACATGCCTGCCTCCACAGCTTTTTCCTTGGGGACATGCCTAATTCCTGGCTGATTTGCCTTTCTCGTCTTAGGGTTGGGGTTCGGCCTAGGGCTAGGATTTTTAAAATCAGGAATTCCTGAGTTCCAGGCACACTGGAGCTGTGAAAGGCATCCAAAAGGGAGTGCAAAAGTGCCACAACATGGCTGCTTTCACGGCTTTTTCCTTGGCAAGAAACCTAACATCAGGCTGATTAACTTTCCCAGGGTTACTGTTAGGCTTAGGCCTAGGGCTAGGATTTTTGAAACTGGGAAGCCCTGGGCTCCAGGCACACTGCAGCTGTTCAAGGCATCCCAAGGGGAGTACAAAAGTGCAACAACATGGCAGCTTTCACAGCTTTTTCCTTGGCACCATCCCTATACCTAGGCTGATTTATCTGCCTAGGGTTAGGGTTAGGGTTCAGCCTAGGGCTTGGATTTCTTTAACCAGGAAGCCCTGAGTTCCAGGCTTACTTCATCTGCCAAAGGCATCCCAAAGGGAGTGCAGAAGTGCCACAACATGGCTGCTTTCACGGCTTTTCCCTTAGGAAGAACCCTAATACCCGGCTGATTTACCTTCCTACGGTTACTGTTAGGCTTAGGCCTAGGACTTTTAAAACCAGGAAGCCCTGGGCTCCAGGCACACTGCAGCTGCGAAAGGCATCCCAAGGGGAGCGCAAAAGTGACGCAACTTGGCTGCCACCACTGATATTTCCATGAGACCATCCCGAACCATAGGCTGATTTTCCTTCCTAGGGTTAAGGTTTGAGTTACGCCTAGGGTAAGGGCTCTATTAACCAGAAAGCCCTGAGTTCCAAGAACACAGCAGCTGCGAAGGACTAGCCAAGAAGAGCGCAAAAGTAGCACAACATGCCTGCCTCCACAGCTTTTTCCTTGGGGACATGCCTAATTCCTGGCTGATTTGCCTTTCTCGTCTTAGGGTTGGGGTTCGGCCTAGGGCTAGGATTTTTAAAAGCAGGAAGCCCTGAGTTCCAGGCACACTGCAGCTGTGAAAGGCATCCAAAAGGGAGTGCAAAAGTGCCACAACATGGCTGCTTTCACGGCTTTTTCCTTGGCAAGAAGCCTAACATCAGGCTGATTTACTTTCCCAGGGTTACTGTTAGGCTTAGGCCTAGGGCTAGGATTTTTGAAACTAGGAAGCCCTTAGCTCCAGGCACACTGCAGCTGTTCAAGGCATCCCAAGGGGAGTACAAAAGTGCAACAACATGGCAGCTTTCACAGCTTTTTCCTTGGCACCATCCCTATACCTAGGCTGATTTATCTGCCTAGGGTTAGGGTTAGGGTTCAGCCTAGGGCTTGGATTTCTTTAACCAGGAAGCCCTGAGTTCCAGGCTTACTTCATCTGCCAAAGGCATCCCAAAGGGAGTGCAGAAGTGCCACAACATGGCTGCTTTCACGGCTTTTCCCTTAGGAAGAACCCTAATACCCGGCTGATTTACCTTCCTAGGGTTACTGTTAGGCTTAGGCCTAGGACTTTTAAAACCAGGAAGCCCTGGGCTCCAGGCACACTGCAGCTGCGAAAGGCATCCCAAGGGGAGCGCAAAAGTGACGCAACTTGGCTGCCACCACTGATATTTCCATGAGACCATCCCGAACCATAGGCTGATTTTCCTTCCTAGGGTTAAGGTTTGAGTTACGCCTAGGGTAAGGGCTCTATTAACCAGAAAGCCCTGAGTTCCAAGAACACAGCAGCTGCGAAGGACTAGCCAAGAAGAGCGCAAAAGTACCACAACATGCCTGCCTCCACAGCTTTTTCCTTGAGGACATGCTTAATTCCTGGCTGATTTGCCTTTCTCGTCTTAGGGTTGGGGTTCGGCCTAGGGCTAGGATTTTTAAAATCAGGAAGCCCTGAGTTCCAGGCACACTGGAGCTGTGAAAGGCATCCAAAAGGGAGTGCAAAAGTGCCACAACATGGCTGCTTTCACGGCTTTTTCCTTGGCAAGACGCCTAACACCAGGCTGATTTACCTTCCCTGGGTTACTGTTAGGCTTAGGCCTAGGTCTAGGATTTTTAAAACTAGGAAGCCCTTAGCTCCAGGCACACTGCAGCTGTTCAAGTCATCCCAGGGGGAGTACAAAAGTGCAACAACATGGCAGCTTTCACAGCTTTTTCCTTGGCACCATCCCTATACCTAGGCTGATTTATCTGCCTAGGATTAGGGTTAGGGTTCAGCCTAGGGCTTGGATTTCTTTAACCAGGAAGCCCTGAGTTCCAGGCTTACTTCATCTGCCAAAGGCATCCCAAAGGGAGTGCAGAAGTGCCACAACATGGCTGCTTTCACGGCTTTTCCCTTAGGAAGAACCCTAATACCCGGCTGATTTACCTTCCTAGGGTTACTGTTAGGCTTAGGCCTAGGACTTTTAAAACCAGGAAGCCCTGGGCTCCAGGCACACTGCAGCTGCGAAAGGCATCCCAAGGGGAGCGCAAAAGTGACGCAACTTGGCTGCCACCACTGATATTTCCATGAGACCATCCCGAACCATAGGCTGATTTTCCTTCCTAGGGTTAAGGTTTGAGTTACGCCTAGGGTAAGGGCTCTATTAACCAGAAAGCCCTGAGTTCCAAGAACACAGCAGCTGCGAAGGACTAGCCAAGAAGAGCGCAAAAGTACCACAACATGCCTGCCTCCACAGCTTTTTCCTTGGGGACATGCCTAATTCCTGGCTGATTTGCCTTTCTCGTCTTAGGGTTGGGGTTCGGCCTAGGGCTAGGATTTTTAAAAGCAGGAAGCCCTGAGTTCCAGGCACACTGGAGCTGTGAAAGGCATCCAAAAGGGAGTGCAAAAGTGCCACAACATGGCTGCTTTCACGGCTTTTTCCTTGGCAAGAAGCCTAACACCAGGCTGACATACTTTCCCAGGGTTACTGTTAGGCTTAGGCCTAGGGCTAGGATTTTTGAAACTAGGAAGCCCTCTGCTCCAGGCACACTGCAGCTGTTCAAGGCATCCCAAGGGGAGTACAAAAGTGCAACAACATGGCAGCTTTCACAGCTTTTTCCTTGGCACCATCCCTATACCTAGGCTGATTTATCTGCCTAGGGTTAGGGTTAGGGTTCAGCCTAGGGCTGTGATTTCTTTAACCAGGAAGCCCTGAGTTCCAGGCTTACTTCATCTGCCAAAGGCATCCCAAAGGGAGTGCAGAAGTGCCACAACATGGCTGCTTTCACGGCTTTTCCCTTAGGAAGAACCCTAATACCCGGCTGATTTACCTTCCTAGGGTTACTGTTAGGCTTAGGCCTAGGACTTTTAAAACCAGGAAGCCCTGGGCTCCAGGCACACTGCAGCTGCAAAAGGCATCCCAAGGGGAGCGCAAAAGTGACGCAACTTGGCTGCCACCACTGATATTTCCATGAGACCATCCCGAACCATAGGCTGATTTTCCTTCCTAGGGTTAAGGTTTGAGTTACGCCTAGGGTAAGGGTCTATTAACCAGAAAGCCCTGAGTTCCAAGAACACAGCAGCTGCGAAGGACTAGCCAAGAAGAGCGCAAAAGTACCACAACATGCCTGCCTCCACAGCTTTTTCCTTGGGGACATGCCTAATTCCTGGCTGATTTGCCTTTCTCGTCTTAGGGTTGGGGTTCAGCCTAGGGCTAGGATTTTTAAAAGCAGGAAGCCCTGAGTTCCAGGCACACTGGAGCTGTGAAAGGCATCCAAAAGGGAGTGCAAAAGTGCCACAACATGGCTGCTTTCACGGCTTTTTCCTTGGCAAGACGCCTAACACCATGCTGATTTACCTTCCCAGGGTTACTGTTAGGCTTAGGCCTAGGGCTAGGATTTTTGAAACTAGGAAGCCCTGGGCTCCAGGCACACTGCAGCTGTTCAAGGCATCCCAAGGGGAGTACAAAAGTGCAACAACATGGCAGCTTTCACAGCTTTTTCCTTGGCACCATCCCTATACCTAGGCTGATTTATCTGCCTAGGGTTAGGGTTAGGGTTCAGCCTAGGGCTTGGATTTCTTTAACCAGGAAGCCCTGAGTTCCAGGCTTACTTCATCTGCCAAAGGCATCCCAAAGGGAGTGCAGAAGTGCCACAACATGGCTGCTTTCATGGCTTTTCCCTTAGGAAGAACCCTAATACCTGGCTGATTTACCTTCCTAGGGTTACTGTTAGGCTTAGGCCTAGGACTTTTAAAACCAGGAAGCCCTGGGCTCCAGGCACACTGCAGCTGCAAAAGGCATCCCAAGGGGAGCGCAAAAGTGACGCAACTTGGCTGCCACCACTGATATTTCCATGAGACCATCCCGAAACATAGGCTGATTTTCCTTCCTAGGGTTAAGGTTTGAGTTACGCCTAGGGTAAGGGTTCTATTAACCAGAAAGCCCTGAGTTCCAAGAACACAGCAGCTTCGAAGGACTAGCCAAGAAGAGCGCAAAAGTACCACAACATGCCTGCCTCCACAGCTTTTTCCTTGGGGACATGCCTAATTCCTGGCTGATTTGCCTTTCTCGTCTTAGGGTTGGGGTTCGGCCTAGGGCTAGGATTTTTAAAAGCAGGAAGCCCTGAGTTCCAGGCACACTGGAGCTGTGAAAGGCATCCAAAAGGGAGTGCAAAAGTGCCACAACATGGCTGCTTTCACGGCTTTTTCCTTGGCAAGAAATCTAACATCAGGCTGATTAACTTTCCCAGGGTTACTGTTAGGCTTAGGCCTAGGGCTAGGATTTTTGAAACTGGGAAGCCCTGGGCTCCAGGCACACTGCAGCTGTTCAAGGCATCCCAAGGGGTGTACAAAAGTGCAACAACATGGCAGCTTTCACAGCTTTTTCCTTGGCACCATCCCGGTACCTAGGCTGATTTATCTGCCTAGGGTTAGGGTTAGGGTTCAGCCTAGGGCTGTGATTTCTTTAACCAGGAAGCCCTGAGTTCCAGGCTTACTTCATCTGCCAAAGGCATCCCAAAGGGAGTGCAGAAGTGCCACAACATGGCTGCTTTCACGGCTTTTCCCTTAGGAAGAACCCTAATACCCGGCTGATTTACCTTCCTAGGGTTACTGTTAGGCTTAGGCCTAGGACTTTTAAAACCAGGAAGCCCTGGGCTCCAGGCACACTGCAGCTGCGAAAGGCATCCCAAGGGGAGCGCAAAAGTGACGCAACTTGGCTGCCACCACTGATATTTCCATGAGACCATCCCGAACCATAGGCTGATTTTCCTTCCTAGGGTTAAGGTTTGAGTTACGCCTAGGGTAAGGGCTCTATTAACCAGAAAGCCCTGAGTTCCAAGAACACAGCAGCTGCGAAGGACTAGCCAAGAAGAGCGCAAAAGTACCACAACATGCCTGCCTCCACAGCTTTTTCCTTGGGGACATGCCTAATTCCTGGCTGATTTGCCTTTCTCGTCTTAGGGTTGGGGTTCGGCCTAGGGCTAGGATTTTTAAAAGCAGGAAGCCCTGAGTTCCAGGCACACTGGAGCTGTGAAAGGCATCCAAAAGGGAGTGCAAAAGTGCCACAACATGGCTGCTTTCACGGCTTTTTCCTTGGCAAGAAGCCTAACATCAGGCTGATTTACCTTCCCAGGGTTACTGTTAGGCTTAGGCCTAGGGCTAGGATTTTTGAAACTAGGAAGCCCTTAGCTCCAGGCACACTGCAGCTGTTCAAGGCATCCCAAGGGGAGTACAAAAGTGCAACAACATGGCAGCTTTCACAGCTTTTTCCTTGGCACCATCCCTATACCTAGGCTGATTTATCTGCCTAGGGTTAGGGTTAGGGTTCAGCCTAGGGCTTGGATTTCTTTAACCAGGAAGCCCTGAGTTCCAGGCTTACTTCATCTGCCAAAGGCATCCCAAAGGGAGTGCAGAAGTGCCACAACATGGCTGCTTTCACGGCTTTTCCCTTAGGAAGAACCCTAATACCCGGCTGATTTTCCTTCCTAGGGTTACTGTTAGGCTTAGGCCTAGGACTTTTAAAACCAGGAAGCCCTGGGCTCCAGGCACACTGCAGCTGCAAAAGGCATCCCAAGGGGAGCGCAAAAGTGACGCAACTTGGCTGCCACCACTGATATTTCCATGAGACTATCCCGAACCATAGGCTGATTTTCCTTCCTAGGCTTAAGGTTTGAGTTACGCCTAGGGTAAGGGTTCTATTAACCAGAAAGCCCTGAGTTCCAAGAACACAGCAGCTGCGAAGGACTAGCCAGGAAGAGCGCAAAAGTAGCACAACATGCCTGCCTCCACAGCTTTTTCCTTGGGGACATGCCTAATTCCTGGCTGATTTGCCTTTCTCGTCTTAGGGTTGGGGTTCGGCCTAGGGCTAGGATTTTTAAAAGCAGGAAGCCCTGAGTTCCAGGCACACTGGAGCTGTGAAAGGCATCCAAAAGGGAGTGCAAAAGTGCCACAACATGGCTGCTTTCACGGCTTTTTCCTTGGCAAGAAGCCTAACATCAGGCTGATTTACTTTCCCAGGGTTACTGTTAGGCTTAGGCCTAGGGCTAGGATTTTTGAAACTAGGAAGCCCTTAGCTCCAGGCACACTGCAGCTGTTCAAGGCATCCCAAGGGGAGTACAAAAGTGCAACAACATGGCAGCTTTCACAGCTTTTTCCTTGGCACCATCCCTATACCTAGGCTGATTTATCTGCCTAGGGTTAGGGTTAGGACTCAGCCTAGGGCTTGAATTTTTTTAACCAGGAAGCCCTGAGTTCCAGGCTTACTTCATCTGCCAAAGGCATCCCAAAGGGAGTGCAGAAGTGCCACAACATGGCTGCTTTCACGGCTTTTCCCTTAGGAAGAACCCTAATACCCGGCTGATTTACCTTCCTAGGGTTACTGTTAGGCTTAGGCCTAGGACTTTTAAAACCAGGAAGCCCTGGGCTCCAGGCACACTGCAGCTGCGAAAGGCATCCCAAGGGGAGCGCAAAAGTGACGCAACTTGGCTGCCACCACTGATATTTCCATGAGACCATCCCGAACCATAGGTTGATTTTCCTTCCTAGGGTTAAGGTTTGAGTTACGCCTAGGGTAAGGGCTCTATTAACCAGAAAGCCCTGAGTTCCAAGAACACAGCAGCTGCGAAGGACTAGCCAAGAAGAGCGCAAAAGTACCACAACATGCCTGCCTCCACAGCTTTTTCCTTGGGGACATGCCTAATTCCTGGCTGATTTGCCTTTCTCGTCTTAGGGTTGGGGTTCGGCCTAGGGCTAGGATTTTTAAAAGCAGGAAGCCCTGAGTTCCAGGCACACTGCAGCTGTGAAAGGCATCCAAAAGGGAGTGCAAAAGTGCCACAACATGGCTGCTTTCACGGCTTTTTCCTTGGCAAGAAGCCTAACACCAGGCTGACATACTTTCCCACGGTTACTGTTAGGCTTAGGCCTAGGGCTAGGATTTTTGAAACTAGGAAGCCCTGGGCTCCAGGCACACTGCAGCTGTTCAAGGCATCCCAAGGGGAGTACAAAAGTGCAACAACATGGCAGCTTTCACGGCTTTTTCCTTGGCACCATCCCTATACCTAGGCTGATTTATCTGCCTAGGGTTAGGGTTAGGGTTCAGCCTAGGGCTTGGATTTCTTTAACCAGGAAGCCCTGAGTTCCAGGCTTACTTCATCTGCCAAAGGCATCCCAAAGGGAGTGCAGAAGTGCCACAACATGGCTGCTTTCACGGCTTTTCCCTTAGGAAGAACCCTAATACCTGGCTGATTTACTTTCCTAGGGTTACTGTTAGGCTTAGGCCTAGGACTTTTAAAACCAGGAAGCCCTGGGCTCCAGGCACACTGCAGCTGCAAAAGGCATCCCAAGGGGAGCGCAAAAGTGACGCAACTTGGCTGCCACCACTGATATTTCCATGAGAGCATCCTGAACCATAGGCTGATTTTCCTTCCTAGGGTTAAGGTTTGAGTTACGCCTAGGGTAAGGGTTCTATTAACCAGAAAGCCCTGAGTTCCAAGAACACAGCAGCTGCGAAGGACTAGCCAAGAAGAGCGCAAAAGTACCACAACATGCCTGCCTCCACAGCTTTTTCCTTGGGGACATGCCTAATTCCTGGCTGATTTGCCTTTCTCGTCTTAGGGTTGGGGTTCGGCCTAGGGCTAGGATTTTTAAAAGCAGGAAGCCCTGAGTTCCAGGCACACTGGAGCTGTGAAAGGCATCCAAAAGGGAGTGCAAAAGTGCCACAACATGGCTGCTTTCACGGCTTTTTCCTTGGCAAGAAGCCTAACATCAGGCTGATTTACTTTCCCAGGGTTACTGTTAGGCTTAGGCCTAGGGCTAGGATTTTTGAAACTAGGAAGCCCTTAGCTCCAGGCACACTGCAGCTGTTCAAGGCATCCCAAGGGGAGTACAAAAGTGCAACAACATGGCAGCTTTCACAGCTTTTTCCTTGGCACCATCCCTATACCTAGGCTGATTGATCTGCCTAGGGTTAGGGTTAGGGTTCAGCCTAGGGCTGTGATTTCTTTAACCAGGAAGCCCTGAGTTCCAGGCTTACTTCATCTGCCAAAGGCATCCCAAAGGGAGTGCAGAAGTGCCACAACATGGCTGCTTTCACGGCTTTTCCCTTAGGAAGAACCCTAATACCCGGCTGATTTACCTTCCTAGGGTTACTGTTAGGCTTAGGCCTAGGACTTTTAAAACCAGGAAGCCCTGTGCTCCAGGCACACTGCAGCTGCGAAAGGCATCCCAAGGGGAGCGCAAAAGTGACGCAACTTGGCTGCCACCACTGATATTTCCATGAGACCATCCCGAACCATAGGTTGATTTTCCTTCCTAGGGTTAAGGTTTGAGTTACGCCTAGGGTAAGGGCTCTATTAACCAGAAAGCCCTGAGTTCCAAGAACACAGCAGCTGCGAAGGACTAGCCAAGAAGAGCGCAAAAGTACCACAACATGCCTGCCTCCACAGCTTTTTCCTTGGCGACATGCCTAATTCCTGGCTGATTTGCCTTTCTCGTCTTAGGGTTTGGGTTCGGCCTAGGGCTAGGATTTTTAAAAGCAGGAAGCCCTGAGTTCCAGGCACACTGGAGCTGTGAAAGGCATCCAAAAGGGAGTGCAGAAGTGCCACAACATGGCTGCTTTCACGGCTTTTTCCTTGGAAAGAAGCCTAACACCAGGCTGACATACTTTCCCAGGGTTACTGTTAGGCTTAGGCCTAGGGCTAGGATTTTTGAAACTGGGAAGCCCTGGGCTCCAGGCACACTGCAGCTGTTCAAGGCATCACAAGGGGAGTACAAAAGTGCAACAACATGGCAGCTTTCACAGCTTTTTCCTTGGCACCATCCCTATACCAAGGCTGATTTATCTGCCTAGGGTTAGGGTTAGGGTTCAGCCTAGGGCTTGGATTTCTTTAACCAGGAAGCCCTGAGTTCCAGGCTTACTTCATCTGCCAAAGGCATCCCAAAGGGAGTGCAGAAGTACCACAACATGGCTGCTTTCACGGCTTTTCCCTTAGGAAGAACCCTAATACCTGGCTGATTTACCTTCCTAGGGTTACTGTTAGGCTTAGGCCTAGGACTTTTAAAACCAGGAAGCCCTGGGCTCCAGGCACACTGCAGCTGCAAAAGGCATCCCAAGGGGAGCGCAAAAGTGACGCAACTTGGCTGCCACCACTGATATTTCCATGAGACCATCCCGAACCATAGGCTGATTTTCCTTCCTAGGGTTAAGGTTTGAGTTACGCCTAGGGTAAGGGTTCTATTAACCAGAAAGCCCTGAGTTCCAAGAACACAGCAGCTTCGAAGGACTAGCCAAGAAGAGCGCAAAAGTACCACAACATGCCTGCCTCCACAGCTTTTTCCTTGGGGACATGCCTAATTCCTGGCTGATTTGCCTTTCTCGTCTTAGGGTTGGGGTTCGGCCTAGGGCTAGGATTTTTAAAAGCAGGAAGCCCTGAGTTCCAGGCACACTGGAGCTGTGAAAGGCATCCAAAAGGGAGTGCAAAAGTGCCACAACATGGCTGCTTTCACGGCTTTTTCCTTGGCAAGAAGCCTAACATCAGGCTGATTTACTTTCCCAGGGTTACTGTTAGGCTTAGGCCAAGGGCTAGGATTTTTGAAACTAGGAAGCCCTTAGCTCCAGGCACACTGCAGCTGTTCAAGGCATCCCAAGGGGAGTACAAAAGTGCAACAACATGGCAGCTTTCACAGCTTTTTCCTTGGCACCATCCCGGTACCTAGGCTGATTTATCTGCCTAGGGTTAGGGTTAGGGTTCAGCCTAGGGCTTGGATTTCTTTAACCAGGAAGCCCTGAGTTCCAGGCTTACTTCATCTGCCAAAGGCATCCCAAAGGGAGTGCAGAAGTGCCACAACATGGCTGCTTTCACGGCTTTTCCCTTAGGAAGAACCCTAATACCCGGCTGATTTACCTTCCTAGGGTTACTGTTAGGCTTAGGCCTAGGACTTTTAAAACCAGGAAGCCCTGGGCTCCAGGCACACTGCAGCTGCGAAAGGCATCCCAAGGGGAGCGCAAAAGTGACGCAACTTGGCTGCCACCACTGATATTTCCATGAGACCATCCCGAACCATAGGTTGATTTTCCTTCCTAGGGTTAAGGTTTGAGTTACGCCTAGGGTAAGGGCTCTATTAACCAGAAAGCCCTGAGTTCCAAGAACACAGCAGCTGCGAAGGACTAGCCAAGAAGAGCGCAAAAGTACCACAACATGCCTGCCTCCACAGCTTTTTCCTTGGGGACATGCCTAATTCCTGGCTGATTTGCCTTTCTCGTCTTAGGGTTGGGGTTCGGCCTAGGGCTAGGATTTTTAAAAGCAGGAAGCCCTGAGTTCCAGGCACACTGGAGCTGTGAAAGGCATCCAAAAGGGAGTGCAAAAGTGCCACAACATGGCTGCTTTCACGGCTTTTTCCTTGGCAAGAAGCCTAACACCAGGCTGACATACTTTCCCAGGGTTACTGTTAGGCTTAGGCCTAGGGCTAGGATTTTTGAAACTAGGAAGCCCTGGGCTCCAGGCACACTGCAGCTGTTCAAGGCATCCCAAGGGGAGTACAAAAGTGCAACAACATGGCAGCTTTCACAGCTTTTTCCTTGGCACCATCCCTATACCTAGGCTGATTTATCTGCCTAGGGTTAGGGTTAGGGTTCAGCCTAGGGCTTGGATTTCTTTAACCAGGAAGCCCTGAGTTCCAGGCTTACTTCATCTGCCAAAGGCATCCCAAAGGGAGTGCAGAAGTGCCACAACATGGCTGCTTTCACGGCTTTTCCCTTAGGAAGAACCCTAATACCTGGCTGATTTACTTTCCTAGGGTTACTGTTAGGCTTAGGCCTAGGACTTTTAAAACCAGGAAGCCCTGGGCTCCAGGCACACTGCAGCTGCAAAAGGCATCCCAAGGGGAGCGCAAAAGTGACGCAACTTGGCTGCCACCACTGATATTTCCATGAGAGAATCCTGAACCATAGGCTGATTTTCCTTCCTAGGGTTAAGGTTTGAGTTACGCCTAGGGTAAGGGTTCTATTAACCAGAAAGCCCTGAGTTCCAAGAACACAGCAGCTGCGAAGGACTAGCCAAGAAGAGCGCAAAAGTACCACAACATGCCTGCCTCCACAGCTTTTTCCTTGGGGACATGCCTAATTCCTGGCTGATTTGCCTTTCTCATCTTAGGGTTGGGGTTCGGCCTAGGGCTAGGATTTTTAAAAGCAGGAAGCCCTGAGTTCCAGGCACACTGGAGCTGTGAAAGGCATCCAAAAGGGGGTGCAAAAGTGCCACAACATGGCTGCTTTCACGGCTTTTTCCTTGGCAAGAAGCCTAACATCAGGCTGATTTACTTTCCCAGGGTTACTGTTAGGCTTAGGCCTAGGGCTAGGATTTTTGAAACTAGGAAGCCCTTAGCTCCAGGCACACTGCAGCTGTTCAAGGCATCCCAAGGGGAGTACAAAAGTGCAACAACATGGCAGCTTTCACAGCTTTTTCCTTGGCGCCATCCCTATACCTAGGCTGATTTATCTGCCTAGGGTTAGGGTTAGGGTTCAGCCTAGGGCTTGGATTTCTTTAACCAGGAAGCCCTGAGTTCCAGGCTTACTTCATCTGCCAAAGGCATCCCAAAGGGAGTGCAGAAGTGCCACAACATGGCTGCTTTCACGGCTTTTCCCTTAGGAAGAACCCTAATACCCGGCTGATTTACCTTCCTAGGGTTACTGTTAGGCTTAGGCCTAGGACTTTTAAAACCAGGAAGCCCTGGGCTCCGTGCACACTGCAGCTGCGAAAGGCATCCCAAGGGGAGCGCAAAAGTGACGCAACTTGGCTGCCACCACTGATATTTCCATGAGACCATCCCGAACCATAGGTTGATTTTCCTTCCTAGGGTTAAGGTTTGAGTTACGCCTAGGGTAAGGGCTCTATTAACCAGAAAGCCCTGAGTTCCAAGAACACAGCAGCTGCGAAGGACTAGCCAAGAAGAGCGCAAAAGTACCACAACATGCCTGCCTCCACAGCTTTTTCCTTGGGGACATGCCTAATTCCTGGCTGATTTGCCTTTCTCGTCTTAGGGTTGGGGTTCGGCCTAGGGCTAGGATTTTTAAAAGCAGGAAGCCCTGAGTTCCAGGCACACTGGAGCTGTGAAAGGCATCCAAAAGGGAGTGCAAAAGTGCCACAACATGGCTGCTTTCACGGCTTTTTCCTTGGCAAGAAGCCTAACACCAGGCTGAAATACTTTCCCAGGGTTACTGTTAGGCTTAGGCCTAGGGCTAGGATTTTTGAAACTAGGAAGCCCTTAGCTCCAGGCACACTGCAGCTGTTCAAGGCATCCCAAGGGGAGTACAAAAGTGCAACAACATGGCAGCTTTCACAGCTTTTTCCTTGGCACCATCCCTATACCTAGGCTGATTTATCTGCCTAGGGTTAGGGTTAGGACTCAGCCTAGGGCTTGAATTTTTTTAACCAGGAAGCCCTGAGTTCCAGGCTTACTTCATCTGCCAAAGGCATCCCAAAGGGAGTGCAGAAGTGCCACAACATGGCTGCTTTCACGGCTTTTCCCTTAGGAAGAACCCTAATACCCGGCTGATTTACCTTCCTAGGGTTACTGTTAGGCTTAGGCCTAGGACTTTTAAAACCAGGAAGCCCTGGGCTCCAGGCACACTGCAGCTGCGAAAGGCATCCCAAGGGGAGCGCAAAAGTGACGCAACTTGGCTGCCACCACTGATATTTCCATGAGACCATCCCGAATCATAGGTTGATTTTCCTTCCTAGGGTTAAGGTTTGAGTTACGCCTAGGGTAAGGGCTCTATTAACCAGAAAGCCCTGAGTTCCAAGAACACAGCAGCTGCGAAGGACTAGCCAAGAAGAGCGCAAAAGTACCACAACATGCCTGCCTCCACAGCTTTTTCCTTGGGGACATGCCTAATTCCTGGCTGATTTGCCTTTCTCGTCTTAGGGTTGGGGTTCGGCCTAGGGCTAGGATTTTTAAAAGCAGGAAGCCCTGAGTTCCAGGCACACTGGAGCTGTGAAAGGCATCCAAAAGGGAGTGCAAAAGTGCCACAACATGGCTGCTTTCACGGCTTTTTCCTTGGCAAGAAGCCTAACACCAGGCTGACATACTTTCCCACGGTTACTGTTAGGCTTAGGCCTAGGGCTAGGATTTTTGAAACTAGGAAGCCCTGGGCTCCAGGCACACTGCAGCTGTTCAAGGCATCCCAAGGGGAGTACAAAAGTGCAACAACATGGCAGCTTTCACGGCTTTTTCCTTGGCACCATCCCTATACCTAGGCTGATTTATCTGCCTAGGGTTAGGGTTAGGGTTCAGCCTAGGGCTTGGATTTCTTTAACCAGGAAGCCCTGAGTTCCAGGCTTACTTCATCTGCCAAAGGCATCCCAAAGGGAGTGCAGAAGTGCCACAACATGGCTGCTTTCACGGCTTTTCCCTTAGGAAAAACCCTAATACCTGGCTGATTTACTTTCCTAGGGTTACTGTTAGGCTTAGGCCTAGGACTTTTAAAACCAGGAAGCCCTGGGCTCCAGGCACACTGCAGCTGCAAAAGGCATCCCAAGGGGAGCGCAAAAGTGACGCAACTTGGCTGCCACCACTGATATTTCCATGGGAGCATCCTGAACCATAGGCTGATTTTCCTTCCTAGGGTTAAGGTTTGAGTTACGCCTAGGGTAAGGGTTCTATTAACCAGAAAGCCCTGAGTTCCAAGAACACAGCAGCTGCAAAGGACTAGCCAAGAATAGCGCAAAAGTACCACAACATGCCTGCCTCCACAGCTTTTTCCTTGGGGACATGCCTAATTCCTGGCTGATTTGCCTTTCTCGTCTTAGGGTTGGGGTTCGGCCTAGGGCTAGGATTTTTAAAAGCAGGAAGCCCTGAGTTCCAGGCACACTGGAGCTGTGAAAGGCATCCAAAAGGGAGTGCAAAAGTGCCACAACATGGCTGCTTTCACGGCTTTTTCCTTGGCAAGAAGCCTAACATCAGGCTGATTTACTTTCCCAGGGTTACTGTTAGGCTTAGGCCTAGGGCTAGGATTTTTGAAACTAGGAAGCCCTGGGCTCCAGGCACACTGCAGCTGTTCAAGGCATCCCAAGGGGAGTACAAAAGTGCAACAACATGGCAGCTTTCACAGCTTTTTCCTTGGCACCATCCCTATACCTAGGCTGATTTATCTGCCTAGGGTTAGGGTTAGGGTTCAGCCTAGGGCTTGGATTTCTTTAACCAGGAAGCCCTGAGTTCCAGGCTTACTTCATCTGCCAAAGGCATCCCAAAGGGAGTGCAGAAGTGCCACAACATGGCTGCTTTCACGGCTTTTCCCTTAGGAAGAACCCTAATACCCGGCTGATTTACCTTCCTAGGGTTACTGTTAGGCTTAGGCCTAGGACTTTTAAAACCAGGAAGCCCTGGGCTCCAGGCACACTGCAGCTGCAAAAGGCATCCCAAGGGGAGCGCAAAAGTGACGCAACTTGGCTGCCACCACTGATATTTCCATGAGACCATCCCGAACCATAGGTTGATTTTCCTTCCTAGGGTTAAGGTTTGAGTTACGCCTAGGGTAAGGGTTCTATTAACCAGAAAGCCCTGAGTTCCAAGAACACAGCAGCTGCGAAGGACTAGCCAAGAAGAGCGCAAAAGTACCACAACATGCCTGCCTCCACAGCTTTTTCCTTGGGGACATGCCTAATTCCTGGCTGATTTGCCTTTCTCGTCTTAGGGTTGGGGTTCGGCCTAGGGCTAGGATTTTTAAAAGCAGGAAGCCCTGAGTTCCAGGCACACTGCAGCTGTGAAAGGCATCCAAAAGGGAGTGCAAAAGTGCCACAACATGGCTGCTTTCACGGCTTTTTCCTTGGCAAGAAGCCTAACATCAGGCTGATTTACTTTCCCAGGGTTACTGTTAGGCTTAGGCCTAGGGCTAGGATTTTTGAAACTAGGAAGCCCTGGGCTCCAGGCACACTGCAGCTGTTCAAGGCATCCCAAGGGGAGTACAAAAGTGCAACAACATGGCAGCTTTCACAGCTTTTTCCTTGGCACCATCCCTATACCTAGGCTGATTTATCTGCCTAGGGTTAGGGTTAGGGTTCAGCCTAGGGCTTGAATTTTTTTAACCAGGAAGCCCTGAGTTCCAGGCTTACTTCATCTGCCAAAGGCATCCCAAAGGGAGTGCAGAAGTGCCACAACATGGCTGCTTTCACGGCTTTTCCCTTAGGAAGAACCCTAATACCCGGCTGATTTACCTTCCTAGGGTTACTGTTAGGCTTAGGCCTAGGACTTTTAAAACCAGGAAGCCCTGGGCTCCAGGCACACTGCAGCTGCGAAAGGCATCCCAAGGGGAGCGCAAAAGTGATGCAACTTGGCTGCCACCACTGATATTTCCATGAGACCATCCCGAACCATAGGTTGATTTTCCTTCCTAGGGTTAAGGTTTGAGTTACGCCTAGGGTAAGGGTTCTATTAACCAGAAAGCCCTGAGTTCCAAGAACACAGCAGCTGCGAAGGACTAGCCAAGAAGAGCGCAAAAGTACCACAACATGCCTGCCTCCACAGCTTTTTCCTTGGGGACATGCCTAATTCCTGGCTGATTTGCCTTTCTCGTCTTAGGGTTGGGGTTCGGCCTAGGGCTAGGATTTTTAAAAGCAGGAAGCCCTGAGTTCCAGGCACACTGGAGCTGTGAAAGGCATCCAAAAGGGAGTGCAAAAGTGCCACAACATGGCTGCTTTCACGGCTTTTTCCTTGGAAAGAAGCCTAACATCAGGCTGATTTACTTTCCCAGGGTTACTGTTAGGCTTAGGCCTAGGGCTAGGATTTTTGAAACTAGGAAGCCCTTAGCTCCAGGCACACTGCAGCTGTTCAAGGCATCCCAAGGGGAGTACAAAAGTGCAACAACATGGCAGCTTTCACAGCTTTTTCCTTGGCACCATCCCTATACCAAGGCTGATTTATCTGCCTAGGGTTAGGGTTAGGGTTCAGCCTAGGGCTTGGATTTCTTTAACCAGGAAGCCCTGACTTCCAGGCTTACTTCATCTGCCAAAGGCATCCCAAAGGGAGTGCAGAAGTGCCACAACATGGCTGCTTTCACGGCTTTTCCCTTAGGAAGAACCCTAATACCCGGCTGATTTACCTTCCTAGGGTTACTGTTAGGCTTAGGCCTAGGACTTTTAAAACCAGGAAGCCCTGGGCTCCAGGCACACTGCAGCTGCAAAAGGCATCCCAAGGGGAGCGCAAAAGTGACGCAACTTGGCTGCCACCACTGATATTTCCATGAGACCATCCCAAACCATAGGCTGATTTTCCTTCCTAGGGTTAAGGTTTGAGTTACGCCTAGGGTAAGGGTTCTATTAACCAGAAAGCCCTGAGTTCCAAGAACACAGCAGCTGCGAAGGACTAGCCAAGAAGAGCGCAAAAGTACCACAATATGCCTGCCTCCACAGCTTTTTCCTTGGGGACATGCCTAATTCCTGGCTGATTTGCCTTTCTCGTCTTAGGGTTGGGGTTCGGCCGAGGGCTAGGATTTTTAAAAGCAGGAAGCCCTGAGTTCCAGGCACACTGCAGCTGTGAAAGGCATCCAAAAGGGAGTGCAAAAGTGCCACAACATGGCTGCTTTCACAGCTTTTTCCTTGGCAAGACGCCTAACATCAGGCTGATTTACCTTCCCAGGGTTACTGTTAGGCTTAGGCCTAGGGCTAGGATTTTTAAAACTAGGAAGCCCTTAGCTCCAGGCACACTGCAGCTGTTCAAGGCATCCCAAGGGGAGTACAAAAGTGCAACAACATGGCAGCTTTCACAGCTTTTTCCTTGGCACCATCCCTATACCTAGGCTGATTTATCTGCCTAGGGTTAGGGTTAGGGTTCAGCCTAGGGCTTGGATTTCTTTAACCAGGAAGCCCTGAGTTCCAGGCTTACTTCATCTGCCAAAGGCATCCCAAAGGGAGTGCAGAAGTGCCACAACATGGCTGCTTTCACGGCTTTTCCCTTAGGAAGAACCCTAATACCCGGCTGATTTACCTTCCTAGGGTTACTGTTAGGCTTAGGCCTAGGACTTTTAAAACCAGGAAGCCCTGGGCTCCAGGCACACTGCAGCTGCAAAAGGCATCCCAAGGGGAGCGCAAAAGTGACGCAACTTGGCTGCCACCACTGATATTTCCATGAGACCATCCCGAACCATAGGCTGATTTTCCTTCCTAGGGTTAAGGTTTGAGTTACGCCTAGGGTAAGGGTTCTATTAACCAGAAAGCCCTGAGTTCCAAGAACACAGCAGCTGCGTAGGACTAGCCAAGAAGAGCGCAAAAAGTACCACAACATGCCTGCCTCCACAGCTTTTTCCTTGGGGACATGCCTAATTCCTGGCTGATTTGCCTTTCTCGTCTTAGGGTTGGGGTTCGGCCTAGGGCTAGGATTTTTAAAAGCAGGAAGCCCTGAGTTCCAGGCACACTGGAGCTGTGAAAGGCATCCAAAAGGGAGTGCAAAAGTGCCACAACATGGCTGCTTTCACGGCTTTTTCCTTGGCAAGAAGCCTAACATCAGGCTGATTTACTTTCCCAGGGTTACTGTTAGGCTTAGGCCTAGGGCTAGGATTTTTGAAACTAGGAAGCCCTTAGCTCCAGGCACACTGCAGCTGTTCAAGGCATCCCAAGGGGAGTACAAAAGTGCAACAACATGGCAGCTTTCACAGCTTTTTCCTTGGCACCATCCCTATACCTAGGCTGATTTATCTGCCTAGGGTTAGGGTTAGGCTTCAGCCTAGGGCTTGAATTTTTTTAACCAGG
Source organism: Ammospiza caudacuta (assembly GCF_027887145.1). Taxonomy (NCBI): domain Eukaryota; kingdom Metazoa; phylum Chordata; class Aves; order Passeriformes; family Passerellidae; genus Ammospiza; species Ammospiza caudacuta. Next base: position 124,162 of record NW_026682963.1, on the reverse strand, counting down.
AAGCCCTGAGTTCCAGGCTTACTTCATCTGCCAAAGGCATCCCAAAGGGAGTGCAGAAGTGCCACAACATGGCTGCTTTCACGGCTTTTCCCTTAGGAAGAACCCTAATACCCGGCTGATTTACCTTCCTAGGGTTACTGTTAGGCTTAGGCCTAGGACTTTTAAAACCAGGAAGCCCTGGGCTCCAGGCACACTGCAGCTGCGAAAGGCATCCCAAGGGGAGCGCAAAAGTGACGCAACTTGGCTGCCACCACTGATATTTCCATGAGACCATCCCGAACCATAGGTTGATTTTCCTTCCTAGGGTTAAGGTTTGAGTTACGCCTAGGGTAAGGGCTCTATTAACCAGAAAGCCCTGAGTTCCAAGAACACAGCAGCTGCGAAGGACTAGCCAAGAAGAGCGCAAAAGTACCACAACATGCCTGCCTCCACAGCTTTTTCCTTGGGGACATGCCTAATTCCTGGCTGATTTGCCTTTCTCGTCTTAGGGTTGGGGTTCGGCCTAGGGCTAGGATTTTTAAAAGCAGGAAGCCCTGAGTTCCAGGCACACTGGAGCTGTGAAAGGCATCCAAAAGGGAGTGCAAAAGTGCCACAACATGGCTGCTTTCACGGCTTTTTCCTTGGCAAGAAGCCTAACACCAGGCTGACATACTTTCCCAGGGTTACTGTTAGGCTTAGGCCTAGGGCTAGGATTTTTGAAACTAGGAAGCCCTGGGCTCCAGGCACACTGCAGCTGTTCAAGGCATCCCAAGGGGAGTACAAAAGTGCAACAACATGGCAGCTTTCACAGCTTTTTCCTTGGCACCATCCCTATACCTAGGCTGATTTATCTGCCTAGGGTTAGGGTTAGGGTTCAGCCTAGGGCTTGGATTTCTTTAACCAGGAAGCCCTGAGTTCCAGGCTTACTTCATCTGCCAAAGGCATCCCAAAGGGAGTGCAGAAGTGCCACAACATGGCTGCTTTCACGGCTTTTCCCTTAGGAAGAACCCTAATACCCGGCTGATTTACCTTCCTAGGGTTACTGTTAGGCTTAGGCCTAGGACTTTTAAAACCAGGAAGCCCTGGGCTCCAGGCACACTGCAGCTGCGAAAGGCATCCCAAGGGGAGCGCAAAAGTGACGCAACTTGGCTGCCACCACTGATATTTCCATGAGACCATCCCGAACCATAGGTTGATTTTCCTTCCTAGGGTTAAGGTTTGAGTTACGCCTAGGGTAAGGGCTCTATTAACCAGAAAGCCCTGAGTTCCAAGAACACAGCAGCTGCGAAGGACTAGCCAAGAAGAGCGCAAAAGTACCACAACATGCCTGCCTCCACAGCTTTTTCCTTGGGGACATGCCTAATTCCTGGCTGATTTGCCTTTCTCGTCTTAGGGTTGGGGTTCGGCCTAGGGCTAGGATTTTTAAAAGCAGGAAGCCCTGAGTTCCAGGCACACTGCAGCTGTGAAAGGCATCCAAAAGGGAGTGCAAAAGTGCCACAACATGGCTGCTTTCACGGCTTTTTCCTTGGCAAGAAGCCTAACACCAGGCTGACATACTTTCCCAGGGTTACTGTTAGGCTTAGGCCTAGGGCTAGGATTTTTGAAACTAGGAAGCCCTGGGCTCCAGGCACACTGCAGCTGTTCAAGGCATCCCAAGGGGAGTACAAAAGTGCAACAACATGGCAGCTTTCACAGCTTTTTCCTTGGCACCATCCCTATACCTAGGCTGATTTATCTGCCTAGGGTTAGGGTTAGGGTTCAGCCTAGGGCTTGGATTTCTTTAACCAGGAAGCCCTGAGTTCCAGGCTTACTTCATCTGCCAAAGGCATCCCAAAGGGAGTGCAGAAGTGCCACAACATGGCTGCTTTCACGGCTTTTCCCTTAGGAAGAACCCTAATACCCGGCTGATTTACCTTCCTAGGGTTACTGTTAGGCTTAGGCCTAGGACTTTTAAAACCAGGAAGCCCTGGGCTCCAGGCACACTGCAGCTGCAAAAGGCATCCCAAGGGGAGCGCAAAAGTGACGCAACTTGGCTGCCACCACTGATATTTCCATGAGACCATCCCGAACCATAGGTTGATTTTCCTTCCTAGGGTTAAGGTTTGAGTTACGCCTAGGGTAAGGGCTCTATTAACCAGAAAGCCCTGAGTTCCAAGAACACAGCAGCTGCGAAGGACTAGCCAAGAAGAGCGCAAAAGTAGCACAACATGCCTGCCTCCACAGCTTTTTCCTTGGGGACATGCCTAATTCCTGGCTGATTTGCCTTTCTCGTCTTAGGGTTGGGGTTCGGCCTAGGGCTAGGATTTTTAAAATCAGGAAGCCCTGAGTTCCAGGCACACTGGAGCTGTGAAAGGCATCCAAAAGGGAGTGCAAAAGTGCCACAACATGGCTGCTTTCACGGCTTTTTCCTTGGCAAGAAGCCTAACACCAGGCTGACATACTTTCCCAGGGTTACTGTTAGGCTTAGGCCTAGGGCTAGGATTTTTGAAACTAGGAAGCCCTGGGCTCCAGGCACACTGCAGCTGTTCAAGGCATCCCAAGGGGAGTACAAAAGTGCAACAACATGGCAGCTTTCACAGCTTTTTCCTTGGCACCATCCCTATACCTAGGCTGATTTATCTGCCTAGGGTTAGGGTTAGGGTTCAGCCTAGGGCTTGGATTTCTTTAACCAGGAAGCCCTGAGTTCCAGGCTTACTTCATCTGCCAAAGGCATCCCAAAGGGAGTGCAGAAGTGCCACAACATGGCTGCTTTCACGGCTTTTCCCTTAGGAAGAACCCTAATACCCGGCTGATTTACCTTCCTAGGGTTACTGTTAGGCTTAGGCCTAGGACTTTTAAAACCAGGAAGCCCTGGGCTCCAGGCACACTGCAGCTGCGAAAGGCATCCCAAGGGGAGCGCAAAAGTGACGCAACTTGGCTGCCACCACTGATATTTCCATGAGACCATCCCGAACCATAGGTTGATTTTCCTTCCTAGGGTTAAGGTTTGAGTTACGCCTAGGGTAAGGGTTCTATTAACCAGAAAGCCCTGAGTTCCAAGAACACAGCAGCTGCGAAGGACTAGCCAAGAAGAGCGCAAAAAGTACCACAACATGCCTGCCTCCACAGCTTTTTCCTTGGGGACATGCCTAATTCCTGGCTGATTTGCCTTTCTCGTCTTAGGGTTGGGGTTCGGCCTAGGGCTAGGATTTTTAAAAGCAGGAAGCCCTGAGTTCCAGGCACACTGCAGCTGTGAAAGGCATCCAAAAGGGAGTGCAAAAGTGCCACAACATGGCTGCTTTCACGGCTTTTTCCTTGGCAAGAAGCCTAACACCAGGCTGACATACTTTCCCAGGGTTACTGTTAGGCTTAGGCCTAGGGCTAGGATTTTTGAAACTAGGAAGCCCTGGGCTCCAGGCACACTGCAGCTGTTCAAGGCATCCCAAGGGGAGTACAAAAGTGCAACAACATGGCAGCTTTCACAGCTTTTTCCTTGGCACCATCCCTATACCTAGGCTGATTTATCTGCCTAGGGTTAGGGTTAGGGTTCAGCCTAGGGCTTGGATTTCTTTAACCAGGAAGCCCTGAGTTCCAGGCTTACTTCATCTGCCAAAGGCATCCCAAAGGGAGTGCAGAAGTGCCACAACATGGCTGCTTTCACGGCTTTTCCCTTAGGAAGAACCCTAATACCCGGCTGATTTACCTTCCTAGGGTTACTGTTAGGCTTAGGCCTAGGACTTTTAAAACCAGGAAGCCCTGGGCTCCAGGCACACTGCAGCTGCAAAAGGCATCCCAAGGGGAGCGCAAAAGTGACGCAACTTGGCTGCCACCACTGATATTTCCATGAGACCATCCCGAACCATAGGCTGATTTTCCTTCCTAGGGTTAAGGTTTGAGTTACGCCTAGGGTAAGGGCTCTATTAACCAGAAAGCCCTGAGTTCCAAGAACACAGCAGCTGCGAAGGACTAGCCAAGAAGAGCGCAAAAGTAGCACAACATGCCTGCCTCCACAGCTTTTTCCTTGGGGACATGCCTAATTCCTGGCTGATTTGCCTTTCTCGTCTTAGGGTTGGGGTTCGGCATAGGGCTAGGATTTTTAAAAGCAGGAAGCCCTGAGTTCCAGGCACACTGGAGCTGTGAAAGGCATCCAAATGGGAGTGCAAAAGTGCCACAACATGGCTGCTTTCACGGCTTTTTCCTTGGCAAGAAGCCTAACACCAGGCTGACTTACTTTCCCAGGGTTACTGTTAGGCTAAGGCCTAGGGCTAGGATTTTTGAAACTAGGAAGCCCTGGGCTCCAGGCACACTGCAGCTGTTCAAGGCATCCCAAGGGGAGTACAAAAGTGCAACAACATGGCAGCTTTCACAGCTTTTTCCTTGGCACCATCCCTATACCTAGGCTGATTTATCTGCCTAGGGTTAGGGTTAGGGTTCAGCCTAGGGCTTGGATTTCTTTAACCAGGAAGCCCTGAGTTCCAGGCTTACTTCATCTGCCAAAGGCATCCCAAAGGGAGTGCAGAAGTGCCACAACATGGCTGCTTTCACGGCTTTTCCCTTAGGAAGAACCCTAATACCCGGCTGATTTACCTTCCTAGGGTTACTGTTAGGCTTAGGCCTAGGACTTTTAAAACCAGGAAGCCCTGGGCTCCAGGCACACTGCAGCTGCGAAAGGCATCCCAAGGGGAGCGCAAAAGTGACGCAACTTGGCTGCCACCACTGATATTTCCATGAGACCATCCCGAACCATAGGCTGATTTTCCTTCCTAGGGTTAAGGTTTGAGTTACGCCTAGGGTAAGGGTCTATTAACCAGAAAGCCCTGAGTTCCAAGAACACAGCAGCTGCGAAGGACTAGCCAAGAAGAGCGCAAAAGTAGCACAACATGCCTGCCTCCACAGCTTTTTCCTTGGGGACATGCCTAATTCCTGGCTGATTTGCCTTTCTCGTCTTAGGGTTGGGGTTCGGCCTAGGGCTAGGATTTTTAAAAGCAGGAAGCCCTGAGTTCCAGGCACACTGGAGCTGTGAAAGGCATCCAAAAGGGAGTGCAAAAGTGCCACAACATGGCTGCTTTCACGGCTTTTTCCTTGGCAAGAAACCTAACATCAGGCTGATTTACTTTCCCAGGGTTACTGTTAGGCTTAGGCCTAGGGCTAGGATTTTTGAAACTAGGAAGCCCTGGGCTCCAGGCACACTGCAGCTGTTCAAGGCATCCCAAGGGGAGTACAAAAGTGCAACAACATGGCAGCTTTCACAGCTTTTTCCTTGGCACCATCCCTATACCTAGGCTGATTTATCTGCCTAGGGTTAGGGTTAGGGTTCAGCCTAGGGCTGTGATTTCTTTAACCAGGAAGCCCTGAGTTCCAGGCTTACTTCATCTGCCAAAGGCATCCCAAAGGGAGTGCAGAAGTGCCACAACATGGCTGCTTTCACGGCTTTTCCCTTAGGAAGAACCCTAATACCCGGCTGATTTACCTTCCTAGGGTTACTGTTAGGCTTAGGCCTAGGACTTTTAAAACCAGGAAGCCCTGGGCTCCAGGCACACTGCAGCTGCGAAAGGCATCCCAAGGGGAGCGCAAAAGTGACGCAACTTGGCTGCCACCACTGATATTTCCATGAGACCATCCCGAACCATAGGCTGATTTTCCTTCCTAGGGTTAAGGTTTGAGTTACGCCTAGGGTAAGGGCTCTATTAACCAGAAAGCCCTGAGTTCCAAGAACACAGCAGCTGCGAAGGACTAGCCAAGAAGAGCGCAAAAGTACCACAACATGCCTGCCTCCACAGCTTTTTCCTTGGGGACATGCCTAATTCCTGGCTGATTTGCCTTTCTCGTCTTAGGGTTGGGGTTCGGCCTAGGGCTAGGATTTTTAAAAGCAGGAAGCCCTGAGTTCCAGGCACACTGGAGCTGTGAAAGGCATCCAAAAGGGAGTGCAAAAGTGCCACAACATGGCTGCTTTCACGGCTTTTTCCTTGGCAAGAAGCCTAACACCAGGCTGACATACTTTCCCAGGGTTACTGTTAGGCTTAGGCCTAGGGCTAGGATTTTTGAAACTAGGAAGCCCTGGGCTCCAGGCACACTGCAGCTGTTCAAGGCATCCCAAGGGGAGTACAAAAGTGCAACAACATGGCAGCTTTCACAGCTTTTTCCTTGGCACCATCCCTATACCTAGGCTGATTTATCTGCCTAGGGTTAGGGTTAGGGTTCAGCCTAGGGCTTGGATTTCTTTAACCAGGAAGCCCTGAGTTCCAGGCTTACTTCATCTGCCAAAGGCATCCCAAAGGGAGTGCAGAAGTGCCACAACATGGCTGCTTTCACGGCTTTTCCCTTAGGAAGAACCCTAATACCCGGCTGATTTACCTTCCTAGGGTTACTGTTAGGCTTAGGCCTAGGACTTTTAAAACCAGGAAGCCCTGGGCTCCAGGCACACTGCAGCTGCAAAAGGCATCCCAAGGGGAGCGCAAAAGTGACGCAACTTGGCTGCCACCACTGATATTTCCATGAGACCATCCCGAACCATAGGCTGATTTTCCTTCCTAGGGTTAAGGTTTGAGTTACGCCTAGGGTAAGGGTCTATTAACCAGAAAGCCCTGAGTTCCAAGAACACAGCAGCTGCGAAGGACTAGCCAAGAAGAGCGCAAAAGTACCACAACATGCCTGCCTCCACAGCTTTTTCCTTGGGGACATGCCTAATTCCTGGCTGATTTGCCTTTCTCGTCTTAGGGTTGGGGTTCGGCCTAGGGCTAGGATTTTTAAAAGCAGGAAGCCCTGAGTTCCAGGCACACTGGAGCTGTGAAAGGCATCCAAATGGGAGTGCAAAAGTGCCACAACATGGCTGCTTTTACGGCTTTTTCCTTGGCAAGAAGCCTAACACCAGGCTGACTTACTTTCCCAGGGTTACTGTTAGGCTTAGGCCTAGGGCTAGGATTTTTAAAACTAGGAAGCCCTTAGCTCCAGGCACACTGCAGCTGTTCAAGGCATCCCAAGGGGAGTACAAAAGTGCAACAACATGGCAGCTTTCACAGCTTTTTCCTTGGCACCATCCCTATACCTAGGCTGATTTATCTGCCTAGGGTTAGGGTTAGGGTTCAGCCTAGGGCTTGGATTTCTTTAACCAGGAAGCCCTGAGTTCCAGGCTTACTTCATCTGCCAAAGGCATCCCAAAGGGAGTGCAGAAGTGCCACAACATGGCTGCTTTCACGGCTTTTCCCTTAGGAAGAACCCTAATACCCGGCTGATTTACCTTCCTAGGGTTACTGTTAGGCTTAGGCCTAGGACTTTTAAAACCAGGAAGCCCTGGGCTCCAGGCACACTGCAGCTGCGAAAGGCATCCCAAGGGGAGCGCAAAAGTGACGCAACTTGGCTGCCACCACTGATATTTCCATGAGACCATCCCGAACCATAGGCTGATTTTCCTTCCTAGGGTTAAGGTTTGAGTTACGCCTAGGGTAAGGGTCTATTAACCAGAAAGCCCTGAGTTCCAAGAACACAGCAGCTGCGAAGGACTAGCCAAGAAGAGCGCAAAAGTAGCACAACATGCCTGCCTCCACAGCTTTTTCCTTGGGGACATGCCTAATTCCTGGCTGATTTGCCTTTCTCGTCTTAGGGTTGGGGTTCGGCCTAGGGCTAGGATTTTTAAAAGCAGGAAGCCCTGAGTTCCAGGCACACTGGAGCTGTGAAAGGCATCCAAAAGGGAGTGCAAAAGTGCCACAACATGGCTGCTTTCACGGCTTTTTCCTTGGCAAGAAACCTAACATCAGGCTGATTTACTTTCCCAGGGTTACTGTTAGGCTTAGGCCTAGGGCTAGGATTTTTGAAACTAGGAAGCCCTGGGCTCCAGGCACACTGCAGCTGTTCAAGGCATCCCAAGGGGAGTACAAAAGTGCAACAACATGGCAGCTTTCACAGCTTTTTCCTTGGCACCATCCCTATACCTAGGCTGATTTATCTGCCTAGGGTTAGGGTTAGGGTTCAGCCTAGGGCTTGGATTTCTTTAACCAGGAAGCCCTGAGTTCCAGGCTTACTTCATCTGCCAAAGGCATCCCAAAGGGAGTGCAGAAGTGCCACAACATGGCTGCTTTCACGGCTTTTCCCTTAGGAAGAACCCTAATACCCGGCTGATTTACCTTCCTAGGGTTACTGTTAGGCTTAGGCCTAGGACTTTTAAAACCAGGAAGCCCTGGGCTCCAGGCACACTGCAGCTGCGAAAGGCATCCCAAGGGGAGCGCAAAAGTGACGCAACTTGGCTGCCACCACTGATATTTCCATGAGACCATCCCGAACCATAGGCTGATTTTCCTTCCTAGGGTTAAGGTTTGAGTTACGCCTAGGGTAAGGGCTCTATTAACCAGAAAGCCCTGAGTTCCAAGAACACAGCAGCTGCGAAGGACTAGCCAAGAAGAGCGCAAAAGTACCACAACATGCCTGCCTCCACAGCTTTTTCCTTGGGGACATGCCTAATTCCTGGCTGATTTGCCTTTCTCGTCTTAGGGTTGGGGTTCGGCCTAGGGCTAGGATTTTTAAAAGCAGGAAGCCCTGAGTTCCAGGCACACTGGAGCTGTGAAAGGCATCCAAAAGGGAGTGCAAAAGTGCCACAACATGGCTGCTTTCACGGCTTTTTCCTTGGCAAGAAGCCTAACACCAGGCTGACATACTTTCCCAGGGTTACTGTTAGGCTTAGGCCTAGGGCTAGGATTTTTGAAACTAGGAAGCCCTGGGCTCCAGGCACACTGCAGCTGTTCAAGGCATCCCAAGGGGAGTACAAAAGTGCAACAACATGGCAGCTTTCACAGCTTTTTCCTTGGCACCATCCCTATACCTAGGCTGATTTATCTGCCTAGGGTTAGGGTTAGGGTTCAGCCTAGGGCTTGGATTTCTTTAACCAGGAAGCCCTGAGTTCCAGGCTTACTTCATCTGCCAAAGGCATCCCAAAGGGAGTGCAGAAGTGCCACAACATGGCTGCTTTCACGGCTTTTCCCTTAGGAAGAACCCTAATACCCGGCTGATTTACCTTCCTAGGGTTACTGTTAGGCTTAGGCCTAGGACTTTTAAAACCAGGAAGCCCTGTGCTCCAGGCACACTGCAGCTGCAAAAGGCATCCCAAGGGGAGCGCAAAAGTGACGCAACTTGGCTGCCACCACTGATATTTCCATGAGACCATCCCGAACCATAGGCTGATTTTCCTTCCTAGGGTTAAGGTTTGAGTTACGCCTAGGGTAAGGGTCTATTAACCAGAAAGCCCTGAGTTCCAAGAACACAGCAGCTGCGAAGGACTAGCCAAGAAGAGCGCAAAAGTACCACAACATGCCTGCCTCCACAGCTTTTTCCTTGGGGACATGCCTAATTCCTGGCTGATTTGCCTTTCTCGTCTTAGGGTTGGGGTTCGGCCTAGGGCTAGGATTTTTAAAAGCAGGAAGCCCTGAGTTCCAGGCACACTGGAGCTGTGAAAGGCATCCAAATGGGAGTGCAAAAGTGCCACAACATGGCTGCTTTCACGGCTTTTTCCTTGGCAAGAAGCCTAACACCAGGCTGACTTACTTTCCCAGGGTTACTGTTAGGCTAAGGCCTAGGGCTAGGATTTTTGAAACTAGGAAGCCCTGGGCTCCAGGCACACTGCAGCTGTTCAAGGCATCCCAAGGGGAGTACAAAAGTGCAACAACATGGCAGCTTTCACAGCTTTTTCCTTGGCACCATCCCTATACCTAGGCTGATTTATCTGCCTAGGGTTAGGGTTAGGGTTCAGCCTAGGGCTTGGATTTCTTTAACCAGGAAGCCCTGAGTTCCAGGCTTACTTCATCTGCCAAAGGCATCCCAAAGGGAGTGCAGAAGTGCCACAACATGGCTGCTTTCACGGCTTTTCCCTTAGGAAGAACCCTAATACCCGGCTGATTTACCTTCCTAGGGTTACTGTTAGGCTTAGGCCTAGGACTTTTAAAACCAGGAAGCCCTGGGCTCCAGGCACACTGCAGCTGTGAAAGGCATCCCAAGGGGAGCGCAAAAGTGACGCAACTTGGCTGCCACCACTGATATTTCCATGAGACCATCCCGAACCATAGGTTGATTTTCCTTCCTAGGGTTAAGGTTTGAGTTACGCCTAGGGTAAGGGCTCTATTAACCAGAAAGCCCTGAGTTCCAAGAACACAGCAGCTGCGAAGGACTAGCCAAGAAGAGCGCAAAAGTACCACAACATGCCTGCCTCCACAGCTTTTTCCTTGGGGACATGCCTAATTCCTGGCTGATTTGCCTTTCTCGTCTTAGGGTTGGGGTTCGGCCTAGGGCTAGGATTTTTAAAAGCAGGAAGCCCTGAGTTCCAGGCACACTGGAGCTGTGAAAGGCATCCAAAAGGGAGTGCAAAAGTGCCACAACATGGCTGCTTTCACGGCTTTTTCCTTGGCAAGAAGCCTAACACCAGGCTGACATACTTTCCCAGGGTTACTGTTAGGCTTAGGCCTAGGGCTAGGATTTTTGAAACTAGGAAGCCCATAGCTCCAGGCACACTGCAGCTGTTCAAGGCATCCCAAGGGGAGTACAAAAGTGCAACAACATGGCAGCTTTCACAGCTTTTTCCTTGGCACCATCCCTATACCTAGGCTGATTTATCTGCCTACGGTTAGGGTTAGAGTTCAGCCTAGGGCTTGGATTTCTTTAACCAGGAAGCCCTGAGTTCCAGGCTTACTTCATCTGCCAAAGGCATCCCAAAGGGAGTGCAGAAGTGCCACAACATGGCTGCTTTCACGGCTTTTCCCTTAGGAAGAACCCTAATACCCGGCTGATTTACCTTCCTAGGGTTACTGTTAGGCTTAGGCCTAGGACTTTTAAAACCAGGAAGCCCTGGGCTCCAGGCACACTGCAGCTGCAAAAGGCATCCCAAGGGGAGCGCAAAAGTGACGCAACTTGGCTGCCACCACTGATATTTCCATGAGACCATCCCGAAACATAGGCTGATTTTCCTTCCTAGGGTTAAGGTTTGAGTTACGCCTAGGGTAAGGGTTCTATTAACCAGAAAGCCCTGAGTTCCAAGAACACAGCAGCTGCGAAGGACTAGCCAAGAAGAGCGCAAAAGTACCACAACATGCCTGCCTCCACAGCTTTTTCCTTGGGGACATGCCTAATTCCTGGCTGATTTGCCTTTCTCGTCTTAGGGTTGGGGTTCGGCCTAGGGCTAGGATTTTTAAAAGCAGGAAGCCCTGAATTCCAGGCACACTGGAGCTGTGAAAGGCATCCAAAAGGGAGTGCAAAAGTGCCACAACATGGCTGCTCTCACGGCTTTTTCCTTGGCAAGACGCCTAACACCAGGCTGACATACTTTCCCACGGTTACTGTTAGGCTTAGGCCTAGGGCTAGGATTTTTGAAACTAGGAAGCCCTTAGCTCCAGGCACACTGCAGCTGTTCAAGGCATCCCAAGGGGAGTACAAAAGTGCAACAACATGGCAGCTTTCACAGCTTTTTCCTTGGCACCATCCCGGTACCTAGGCTGATTTATCTGCCTAGGGTTAGGGTTAGGGTTCAGCCTAGGGCTGTGATTTCTTTAACCAGGAAGCCCTGAGTTCCAGGCTTACTTCATCTGCCAAAGGCATCCCAAAGGGAGTGCAGAAGTGCCACAACATGGCTGCTTTCACGGCTTTTCCCTTAGGAAGAACCCTAATACCCGGCTGATTTACCTTCCTAGGGTTACTGTTAGGCTTAGGCCTAGGACTTTTAAAACCAGGAAGCCCTGGGCTCCAGGCACACTGCAGCTGCGAAAGGCATCCCAAGGGGAGCGCAAAAGTGACGCAACTTGGCTGCCACCACTGATATTTCCATGAGACCATCCCGAACCATAGGCTGATTTTCCTTCCTAGGGTTAAGGTTTGAGTTACGCCTAGGGTAAGGGTCTATTAACCAGAAAGCCCTGAGTTCCAAGAACACAGCAGCTGCGAAGGACTAGCCAAGAAGAGCGCAAAAGTAGCACAACATGCCTGCCTCCACAGCTTTTTCCTTGGGGACATGCCTAATTCCTGGCTGATTTGCCTTTCTCGTCTTAGGGTTGGGGTTCGGCCTAGGGCTAGGATTTTTAAAAGCAGGAAGCCCTGAGTTCCAGGCACACTGGAGCTGTGAAAGGCATCCAAAAGGGAGTGCAAAAGTGCCACAACATGGCTGCTTTCACGGCTTTTTCCTTGGCAAGAAACCTAACATCAGGCTGATTTACTTTCCCAGGGTTACTGTTAGGCTTAGGCCTAGGGCTAGGATTTTTGAAACTAGGAAGCCCTGGGCTCCAGGCACACTGCAGCTGTTCAAGGCATCCCAAGGGGAGTACAAAAGTGCAACAACATGGCAGCTTTCACAGCTTTTTCCTTGGCACCATCCCTATACCTAGGCTGATTTATCTGCCTAGGGTTAGGGTTAGGGTTCAGCCTAGGGCTTGGATTTCTTTAACCAGGAAGCCCTGAGTTCCAGGCTTACTTCATCTGCCAAAGGCATCCCAAAGGGAGTGCAGAAGTGCCACAACATGGCTGCTTTCACGGCTTTTCCCTTAGGAAGAACCCTAATACCCGGCTGATTTACCTTCCTAGGGTTACTGTTAGGCTTAGGCCTATAGGACTTTTAAAACCAGGAAGCCCTGGGCTCCAGGCACACTGCAGCTGCAAAAGGCATCCCAAGGGGAGCGCAAAAGTGACGCAACTTGGCTGCCACCACTGATATTTCCATGAGACCATCCCGAACCATAGGCTGATTTTCCTTCCTAGGGTTAAGGTTTGAGTTACGCCTAGGGTAAGGGTTCTATTAACCAGAAAGCCCTGAGTTCCAAGAACACAGCAGCTGCGAAGGACTAGCCAAGAAGAGCGCAAAAGTACCACAACATGCCTGCCTCCACAGCTTTTTCCTTGGGGACATGCCTAATTCCTGGCTGATTTGCCTTTCTCGTCTTAGGGTTGGGGTTCGGCCTAGGGCTAGGATTTTTAAAAGCAGGAAGCCCTGAGTTCCAGGCACACTGGAGCTGTGAAAGGCATCCAAAAGGGAGTGCAAAAGTGCCACAACATGGCTGCTTTCACGGCTTTTTCCTTGGCAAGAAGCCTAACATCAGGCTGATTTACTTTCCCAGGGTTACTGTTAGGCTTAGGCCTAGGGCTAGGATTTTTGAAACTAGGAAGCCCTTAGCTCCAGGCACACTGCAGCTGTTCAAGGCATCCCAAGGGGAGTACAAAAGTGCAACAACATGGCAGCTTTCACAGCTTTTTCCTTGGCACCATCCCTATACCTAGGCTGATTTATCTGCCTAGGGTTAGGGTTAGGGTTCAGCCTAGGGCTTGGATTTCTTTAACCAGGAAGCCCTGAGTTCCAGGCTTACTTCATCTGCCAAAGGCATCCCAAAGGGAGTGCAGAAGTGCCACAACATGGCTGCTTTCACGGCTTTTCCCTTAGGAAGAACCCTAATACCCGGCTGATTTACCTTCCTAGGGTTACTGTTAGGCTTAGGCCTAGGACTTTTAAAACCAGGAAGCCCTGGGCTCCAGGCACACTGCAGCTGCAAAAGGCATCCCAAGGGGAGCGCAAAAGTGACGCAACTTGGCTGCCACCACTGATATTTCCATGAGACCATCCCGAACCATAGGCTGATTTTCCTTCCTAGGGTTAAGGTTTGAGTTACGCCTAGGGTAAGGGCTCTATTAACCAGAAAGCCCTGAGTTCCAAGAACACAGCAGCTGCGAAGGACTAGCCAAGAAGAGCGCAAAAGTACCACAACATGCCTGCCTCCACAGCTTTTTCCTTGGGGACATGCCTAATTCCTGGCTGATTTGCCTTTCTCGTCTTAGGGTTGGGGTTCGGCCTAGGGCTAGGATTTTTAAAAGCAGGAAGCCCTGAGTTCCAGGCACACTGGAGCTGTGAAAGGCATCCAAAAGGGAGTGCAAAAGTGCCACAACATGGCTGCTTTCACGGCTTTTTCCTTGGCAAGAAGCCTAACATCAGGCTGATTTACTTTCCCAGGGTTACTGTTAGGCTTAGGCCTAGGGCTAGGATTTTTGAAACTAGGAAGCCCTTAGCTCCAGGCACACTGCAGCTGTTCAAGGCATCCCAAGGGGAGTACAAAAGTGCAACAACATGGCAGCTTTCACAGCTTTTTCCTTGGCACCATCCCTATACCTAGGCTGATTTATCTGCCTAGGGTTAGGGTTAGGGTTCAGCCTAGGGCTTGGATTTCTTTAACCAGGAAGCCCTGAGTTCCAGGCTTACTTCATCTGCCAAAGGCATCCCAAAGGGAGTGCAGAAGTGCCACAACATGGCTGCTTTCACGGCTTTTCCCTTAGGAAGAACCCTAATACCCGGCTGATTTACCTTCCTAGGGTTACTGTTAGGCTTAGGCCTAGGACTTTTAAAACCAGGAAGCCCTGGGCTCCAGGCACACTGCAGCTGCAAAAGGCATCCCAAGGGGAGCGCAAAAGTGACGCAACTTGGCTGCCACCACTGATATTTCCATGAGACCATCCCGAACCATAGGTTGATTTTCCTTCCTAGGGTTAAGGTTTGAGTTACGCCTAGGGTAAGGGTTCTATTAACCAGAAAGCCCTGAGTTCCAAGAACACAGCAGCTGCGAAGGACTAGCCAAGAAGAGCGCAAAAGTACCACAACATGCCTGCCTCCACAGCTTTTTCCTTGTGGACATGCCTAATTCCTGGCTGATTTGCCTTTCTCGTCTTAGGGTTGGGGTTCGGCCTAGGGCTAGGATTTTTAAAAGCAGGAAGCCCTGAGTTCCAGGCACACTGGAGCTGTGAAAGGCATCCAAAAGGGAGTGCAAAAGTGCCACAACATGGCTGCTTTCACGGCTTTTTCCTTGGCAAGAAACCTAACATCAGGCTGATTTACTTTCCCAGGGTTACTGTTAGGCTTAGGCCTAGGGCTAGGATTTTTGAAACTAGGAAGCCCTTAGCTCCAGGCACACTGCAGCTGTTCAAGGCATCCCAAGGGGAGTACAAAAGTGCAACAACATGGCAGCTTTCACAGCTTTTTCCTTGGCACCATCCCTATACCTAGGCTGATTTATCTGCCTAGGGTTAGGGTTAGGGTTCAGCCTAGGGCTTGAATTTTTTTAACCAGGAAGCCCTGAGTTCCAGGCTTACTTCATCTGCCAAAGGCATCCCAAAGGGAGTGCAGAAGTGCCACAACATGGCTGCTTTCACGGCTTTTCCCTTAGGAAGAACCCTAATACCCGGCTGATTTACCTTCCTAGGGTTACTGTTAGGCTTAGGCCTAGGACTTTTAAAACCAGGAAGCCCTGTGCTCCAGGCACACTGCAGCTGCGAAAGGCATCCCAAGGGGAGCGCAAAAGTGACGCAACTTGGCTGCCACCACTGATATTTCCATGAGACCATCCCGAACCATAGGTTGATTTTCCTTCCTAGGGTTAAGGTTTGAGTTACGCCTACGGTAAGGGCTCTATTAACCAGAAAGCCCTGAGTTCCAAGAACACAGCAGCTGCGAAGGACTAGCCAAGAAGAGCGCAAAAGTACCACAACATGCCTGCCTCCACAGCTTTTTCCTTGGGGACATGCCTAATTCCTGGCTGATTTGCCTTTCTCGTCTTAGGGTTGGGGTTCGGCCTAGGGCTAGGATTTTTAAAAGCAGGAAGCCCTGAGTTCCAGGCACACTGGAGCTGTGAAAGGCATCCAAAAGGGAGTGCAAAAGTGCCACAACATGGCTGCTTTCACGGCTTTTTCCTTGGCAAGAAGCCTAACACCAGGCTGACATACTTTCCCAGGGTTACTGTTAGGCTTAGGCCTAGGGCTAGGATTTTTAAAACTAGGAAGCCCTTAGCTCCAGGCACACTGCAGCTGTTCAAGGCATCCCAAGGGGAGTACAAAAGTGCAACAACATGGCAGCTTTCACGGCTTTTTCCTTGGCACCATCCCTATACCTAGGCTGATTTATCTGCCTAGGGTTAGGGTTAGGGTTCAGCCTAGGGCTTGGATTTCTTTAACCAGGAAGCCCTGAGTTCCAGGCTTACTTCATCTGCCAAAGGCATCCCAAAGGGAGTGCAGAAGTGCCACAACATGGCTGCTTTCACGGCTTTTCCCTTAGGAAGAACCCTAATACCCGGCTGATTTACCTTCCTAGGGTTACTGTTAGGCTTAGGCCTAGGACTTTTAAAACCAGGAAGCCCTGGGCTCCAGGCACACTGCAGCTGCGAAAGGCATCCCAAGGGGAGCGCAAAAGTGACGCAACTTGGCTGCCACCACTGATATTTCCATGAGACCATCCCGAACCATAGGCTGATTTTCCTTCCTAGGGTTAAGGTTTGAGTTACGCCTAGGGTAAGGGTCTATTAACCAGAAAGCCCTGAGTTCCAAGAACACAGCAGCTGCGAAGGACTAGCCAAGAAGAGCGCAAAAGTAGCACAACATGCCTGCCTCCACAGCTTTTTCCTTGGGGACATGCCTAATTCCTGGCTGATTTGCCTTTCTCGTCTTAGGGTTGGGGTTCGGCCTAGGGCTAGGATTTTTAAAAGCAGGAAGCCCTGAGTTCCAGGCACACTGGAGCTGTGAAAGGCATCCAAAAGGGAGTGCAAAAGTGCCACAACATGGCTGCTTTCACGGCTTTTTCCTTGGCAAGAAACCTAACATCAGGCTGATTTACTTTCCCAGGGTTACTGTTAGGCTTAGGCCTAGGGCTAGGATTTTTGAAACTAGGAAGCCCTGGGCTCCAGGCACACTGCAGCTGTTCAAGGCATCCCAAGGGGAGTACAAAAGTGCAACAACATGGCAGCTTTCACAGCTTTTTCCTTGGCACCATCCCTATACCTAGGCTGATTTATCTGCCTAGGGTTAGGGTTAGGGTTCAGCCTAGGGCTTGGATTTCTTTAACCAGGAAGCCCTGAGTTCCAGGCTTACTTCATCTGCCAAAGGCATCCCAAAGGGAGTGCAGAAGTGCCACAACATGGCTGCTTTCACGGCTTTTCCCTTAGGAAGAACCCTAATACCCGGCTGATTTACCTTCCTAGGGTTACTGTTAGGCTTAGGCCTAGGACTTTTAAAACCAGGAAGCCCTGGGCTCCAGGCACACTGCAGCTGCAAAAGGCATCCCAAGGGGAGCGCAAAAGTGACGCAACTTGGCTGCCACCACTGATATTTCCATGAGACCATCCCGAACCATAGGTTGATTTTCCTTCCTAGGGTTAAGGTTTGAGTTACGCCTAGGGTAAGGGTTCTATTAACCAGAAAGCCCTGAGTTCCAAGAACACAGCAGCTGCGAAGGACTAGCCAAGAAGAGCGCAAAAGTACCACAACATGCCTGCCTCCACAGCTTTTTCCTTGTGGACATGCCTAATTCCTGGCTGATTTGCCTTTCTCGTCTTAGGGTTGGGGTTCGGCCTAGGGCTAGGATTTTTAAAAGCAGGAAGCCCTGAGTTCCAGGCACACTGGAGCTGTGAAAGGCATCCAAAAGGGAGTGCAAAAGTGCCACAACATGGCTGCTTTCACGGCTTTTTCCTTGGCAAGAAACCTAACATCAGGCTGATTTACTTTCCCAGGGTTACTGTTAGGCTTAGGCCTAGGGCTAGGATTTTTGAAACTAGGAAGCCCTTAGCTCCAGGCACACTGCAGCTGTTCAAGGCATCCCAAGGGGAGTACAAAAGTGCAACAACATGGCAGCTTTCACAGCTTTTTCCTTGGCACCATCCCTATACCTAGGCTGATTTATCTGCCTAGGGTTAGGGTTAGGGTTCAGCCTAGGGCTTGAATTTTTTTAACCAGGAAGCCCTGAGTTCCAGGCTTACTTCATCTGCCAAAGGCATCCCAAAGGGAGTGCAGAAGTGCCACAACATGGCTGCTTTCACGGCTTTTCCCTTAGGAAGAACCCTAATACCCGGCTGATTTACCTTCCTAGGGTTACTGTTAGGCTTAGGCCTAGGACTTTTAAAACCAGGAAGCCCTGTGCTCCAGGCACACTGCAGCTGCGAAAGGCATCCCAAGGGGAGCGCAAAAGTGACGCAACTTGGCTGCCACCACTGATATTTCCATGAGACCATCCCGAACCATAGGTTGATTTTCCTTCCTAGGGTTAAGGTTTGAGTTACGCCTACGGTAAGGGCTCTATTAACCAGAAAGCCCTGAGTTCCAAGAACACAGCAGCTGCGAAGGACTAGCCAAGAAGAGCGCAAAAGTACCACAACATGCCTGCCTCCACAGCTTTTTCCTTGGGGACATGCCTAATTCCTGGCTGATTTGCCTTTCTCGTCTTAGGGTTGGGGTTCGGCCTAGGGCTAGGATTTTTAAAAGCAGGAAGCCCTGAGTTCCAGGCACACTGGAGCTGTGAAAGGCATCCAAAAGGGAGTGCAAAAGTGCCACAACATGGCTGCTTTCACGGCTTTTTCCTTGGCAAGAAGCCTAACACCAGGCTGACATACTTTCCCAGGGTTACTGTTAGGCTTAGGCCTAGGGCTAGGATTTTTAAAACTAGGAAGCCCTTAGCTCCAGGCACACTGCAGCTGTTCAAGGCATCCCAAGGGGAGTACAAAAGTGCAACAACATGGCAGCTTTCACGGCTTTTTCCTTGGCACCATCCCTATACCTAGGCTGATTTATCTGCCTAGGGTTAGGGTTAGGGTTCAGCCTAGGGCTTGGATTTCTTTAACCAGGAAGCCCTGAGTTCCAGGCTTACTTCATCTGCCAAAGGCATCCCAAAGGGAGTGCAGAAGTGCCACAACATGGCTGCTTTCACGGCTTTTCCCTTAGGAAGAACCCTAATACCCGGCTGATTTACCTTCCTAGGGTTACTGTTAGGCTTAGGCCTAGGACTTTTAAAACCAGGAAGCCCTGGGCTCCAGGCACACTGCAGCTGCGAAAGGCATCCCAAGGGGAGCGCAAAAGTGACGCAACTTGGCTGCCACCACTGATATTTCCATGAGACCATCCCGAACCATAGGCTGATTTTCCTTCCTAGGGTTAAGGTTTGAGTTACGCCTAGGGTAAGGGTCTATTAACCAGAAAGCCCTGAGTTCCAAGAACACAGCAGCTGCGAAGGACTAGCCAAGAAGAGCGCAAAAGTAGCACAACATGCCTGCCTCCACAGCTTTTTCCTTGGGGACATGCCTAATTCCTGGCTGATTTGCCTTTCTCGTCTTAGGGCTGGGGTTCGGCCTAGGGCTAGGATTTTTAAAAGCAGGAAGCCCTGAGTTCCAGGCACACTGGAGCTGTGAAAGGCATCCAAAAGGGAGTGCAAAAGTGCCACAACATGGCTGCTTTCACGGCTTTTTCCTTGGCAAGAAACCTAACATCAGGCTGATTTACTTTCCCAGGGTTACTGTTAGGCTTAGGCCTAGGGCTAGGATTTTTGAAACTAGGAAGCCCTGGGCTCCAGGCACACTGCAGCTGTTCAAGGCATCCCAAGGGGAGTACAAAAGTGCAACAACATGGCAGCTTTCACAGCTTTTTCCTTGGCACCATCCCTATACCTAGGCTGATTTATCTGCCTAGGGTTAGGGTTAGGGTTCAGCCTAGGGCTTGGATTTCTTTAACCAGGAAGCCCTGAGTTCCAGGCTTACTTCATCTGCCAAAGGCATCCCAAAGGGAGTGCAGAAGTGCCACAACATGGCTGCTTTCACGGCTTTTCCCTTAGGAAGAACCCTAATACCCGGCTGATTTACCTTCCTAGGGTTACTGTTAGGCTTAGGCCTAGGACTTTTAAAACCAGGAAGCCCTGGGCTCCAGGCACACTGCAGCTGCGAAAGGCATCCCAAGGGGAGCGCAAAAGTGACGCAACTTGGCTGCCACCACTGATATTTCCATGAGACCATCCCGAACCATAGGCTGATTTTCCTTCCTAGGGTTAAGGTTTGAGTTACGCCTAGGGTAAGGGTTCTATTAACCAGAAAGCCCTGAGTTCCAAGAACACAGCAGCTGCGAAGGACTAGCCAAGAAGAGCGCAAAAGTACCACAACATGCCTGCCTCCACAGCTTTTTCCTTGGGGACATGCCTAATTCCTGGCTGATTTGCCTTTCTCGTCTTAGGGTTGGGGTTCGGCCTAGGGCTAGGATTTTTAAAAGCAGGAAGCCCTGAGTTCCAGGCACACTGGAGCTGTGAAAGGCATCCAAAAGGGAGTGCAAAAGTGCCACAACATGGCTGCTTTCACGGCTTTTTCCTTGGCAAGAAGCCTAACACCAGGCTGACATACTTTCCCAGGGTTACTGTTAGGCTTAGGCCTAGGGCTAGGATTTTTGAAACTAGGAAGCCCTGGGCTCCAGGCACACTGCAGCTGTTCAAGGCATCCCAAGGGGAGTACAAAAGTGCAACAACATGGCAGCTTTCACAGCTTTTTCCTTGGCACCATCCCTATACCTAGGCTGATTTATCTGCCTAGGGTTAGGGTTAGGGTTCAGCCTAGGGCTTGGATTTCTTTAACCAGGAAGCCCTGAGTTCCAGGCTTACTTCATCTGCCAAAGGCATCCCAAAGGGAGTGCAGAAGTGCCACAACATGGCTGCTTTCACGGCTTTTCCCTTAGGAAGAACCCTAATACCCGGCTGATTTACCTTCCTAGGGTTACTGTTAGGCTTAGGCCTAGGACTTTTAAAACCAGGAAGCCCTGGGCTCCAGGCACACTGCAGCTGCAAAAGGCATCCCAAGGGGAGCGCAAAAGTGACGCAACTTGGCTGCCACCACTGATATTTCCATGAGACCATCCCGAACCATAGGCTGATTTTCCTTCCTAGGGTTAAGGTTTGAGTTACGCCTAGGGTAAGGGTCTATTAACCAGAAAGCCCTGAGTTCCAAGAACACAGCAGCTGCGAAGGACTAGCCAAGAAGAGCGCAAAAGTACCACAACATGCCTGCCTCCACAGCTTTTTCCTTGGGGACATGCCTAATTCCTGGCTGATTTGCCTTTCTCGTCTTAGGGTTGGGGTTCGGCCTAGGGCTAGGATTTTTAAAAGCAGGAAGCCCTGAGTTCCAGGCACACTGGAGCTGTGAAAGGCATCCAAATGGGAGTGCAAAAGTGCCACAACATGGCTGCTTTCACGGCTTTTTCCTTGGCAAGAAGCCTAACACCAGGCTGACTTACTTTCCCAGGGTTACTGTTAGGCTTAGGCCTAGGGCTAGGATTTTTAAAACTAGGAAGCCCTTAGCTCCAGGCACACTGCAGCTGTTCAAGGCATCCCAAGGGGAGTACAAAAGTGCAACAACATGGCAGCTTTCACAGCTTTTTCCTTGGCACCATCCCTATACCTAGGCTGATTTATCTGCCTAGGGTTAGGGTTAGGGTTCAGCCTAGGGCTTGGATTTCTTTAACCAGGAAGCCCTGAGTTCCAGGCTTACTTCATCTGCCAAAGGCATCCCAAAGGGAGTGCAGAAGTGCCACAACATGGCTGCTTTCACGGCTTTTCCCTTAGGAAGAACCCTAATACCCGGCTGATTTACCTTCCTAGGGTTACTGTTAGGCTTAGGCCTAGGACTTTTAAAACCAGGAAGCCCTGGGCTCCAGGCACACTGCAGCTGCGAAAGGCATCCCAAGGGGAGCGCAAAAGTGACGCAACTTGGCTGCCACCACTGATATTTCCATGAGACCATCCCGAACCATAGGCTGATTTTCCTTCCTAGGGTTAAGGTTTGAGTTACGCCTAGGGTAAGGGTCTATTAACCAGAAAGCCCTGAGTTCCAAGAACACAGCAGCTGCGAAGGACTAGCCAAGAAGAGCGCAAAAGTAGCACAACATGCCTGCCTCCACAGCTTTTTCCTTGGGGACATGCCTAATTCCTGGCTGATTTGCCTTTCTCGTCTTAGGGTTGGGGTTCGGCCTAGGGCTAGGATTTTTAAAAGCAGGAAGCCCTGAGTTCCAGGCACACTGGAGCTGTGAAAGGCATCCAAAAGGGAGTGCAAAAGTGCCACAACATGGCTGCTTTCACGGCTTTTTCCTTGGCAAGAAACCTAACATCAGGCTGATTTACTTTCCCAGGGTTACTGTTAGGCTTAGGCCTAGGGCTAGGATTTTTGAAACTAGGAAGCCCTGGGCTCCAGGCACACTGCAGCTGTTCAAGGCATCCCAAGGGGAGTACAAAAGTGCAACAACATGGCAGCTTTCACAGCTTTTTCCTTGGCACCATCCCTATACCTAGGCTGATTTATCTGCCTAGGGTTAGGGTTAGGGTTCAGCCTAGGGCTTGGATTTCTTTAACCAGGAAGCCCTGAGTTCCAGGCTTACTTCATCTGCCAAAGGCATCCCAAAGGGAGTGCAGAAGTGCCACAACATGGCTGCTTTCACGGCTTTTCCCTTAGGAAGAACCCTAATACCCGGCTGATTTACCTTCCTAGGGTTACTGTTAGGCTTAGGCCTAGGACTTTTAAAACCAGGAAGCCCTGGGCTCCAGGCACACTGCAGCTGCAAAAGGCATCCCAAGGGGAGCGCAAAAGTGACGCAACTTGGCTGCCACCACTGATATTTCCATGAGACCATCCCGAACCATAGGCTGATTTTCCTTCCTAGGGTTAAGGTTTGAGTTACGCCTAGGGTAAGGGCTCTATTAACCAGAAAGCCCTGAGTTCCAAGAACACAGCAGCTGCGAAGGACTAGCCAAGAAGAGCGCAAAAGTACCACAACATGCCTGCCTCCACAGCTTTTTCCTTGGGGACATGCCTAATTCCTGGCTGATTTGCCTTTCTCGTCTTAGGGTTGGGGTTCGGCCTAGGGCTAGGATTTTTAAAAGCAGGAAGCCCTGAGTTCCAGGCACACTGGAGCTGTGAAAGGCATCCAAAAGGGAGTGCAAAAGTGCCACAACATGGCTGCTTTCACGGCTTTTTCCTTGGCAAGAAGCCTAACACCAGGCTGACATACTTTCCCAGGGTTACTGTTAGGCTTAGGCCTAGGGCTAGGATTTTTGAAACTAGGAAGCCCTGGGCTCCAGGCACACTGCAGCTGTTCAAGGCATCCCAAGGGGAGTACAAAAGTGCAACAACATGGCAGCTTTCACAGCTTTTTCCTTGGCACCATCCCTATACCTAGGCTGATTTATCTGCCTAGGGTTAGGGTTAGGGTTCAGCCTAGGGCTTGGATTTCTTTAACCAGGAAGCCCTGAGTTCCAGGCTTACTTCATCTGCCAAAGGCATCCCAAAGGGAGTGCAGAAGTGCCACAACATGGCTGCTTTCACGGCTTTTCCCTTAGGAAGAACCCTAATACCCGGCTGATTTACCTTCCTAGGGTTACTGTTAGGCTTAGGCCTAGGACTTTTAAAACCAGGAAGCCCTGGGCTCCAGGCACACTGCAGCTGCAAAAGGCATCCCAAGGGGAGCGCAAAAGTGACGCAACTTGGCTGCCACCACTGATATTTCCATGAGACCATCCCGAACCATAGGCTGATTTTCCTTCCTAGGGTTAAGGTTTGAGTTACGCCTAGGGTAAGGGTCTATTAACCAGAAAGCCCTGAGTTCCAAGAACACAGCAGCTGCGAAGGACTAGCCAAGAAGAGCGCAAAAGTACCACAACATGCCTGCCTCCACAGCTTTTTCCTTGGGGACATGCCTAATTCCTGGCTGATTTGCCTTTCTCGTCTTAGGGTTGGGGTTCGGCCTAGGGCTAGGATTTTTAAAAGCAGGAAGCCCTGAGTTCCAGGCACACTGGAGCTGTGAAAGGCATCCAAATGGGAGTGCAAAAGTGCCACAACATGGCTGCTTTCACGGCTTTTTCCTTGGCAAGAAGCCTAACACCAGGCTGACTTACTTTCCCAGGGTTACTGTTAGGCTAAGGCCTAGGGCTAGGATTTTTGAAACTAGGAAGCCCTGGGCTCCAGGCACACTGCAGCTGTTCAAGGCATCCCAAGGGGAGTACAAAAGTGCAACAACATGGCAGCTTTCACAGCTTTTTCCTTGGCACCATCCCTATACCTAGGCTGATTTATCTGCCTAGGGTTAGGGTTAGGGTTCAGCCTAGGGCTTGGATTTCTTTAACCAGGAAGCCCTGAGTTCCAGGCTTACTTCATCTGCCAAAGGCATCCCAAAGGGAGTGCAGAAGTGCCACAACATGGCTGCTTTCACGGCTTTTCCCTTAGGAAGAACCCTAATACCCGGCTGATTTACCTTCCTAGGGTTACTGTTAGGCTTAGGCCTAGGACTTTTAAAACCAGGAAGCCCTGGGCTCCAGGCACACTGCAGCTGTGAAAGGCATCCCAAGGGGAGCGCAAAAGTGACGCAACTTGGCTGCCACCACTGATATTTCCATGAGACCATCCCGAACCATAGGTTGATTTTCCTTCCTAGGGTTAAGGTTTGAGTTACGCCTAGGGTAAGGGCTCTATTAACCAGAAAGCCCTGAGTTCCAAGAACACAGCAGCTGCGAAGGACTAGCCAAGAAGAGCGCAAAAGTACCACAACATGCCTGCCTCCACAGCTTTTTCCTTGGGGACATGCCTAATTCCTGGCTGATTTGCCTTTCTCGTCTTAGGGTTGGGGTTCGGCCTAGGGCTAGGATTTTTAAAAGCAGGAAGCCCTGAGTTCCAGGCACACTGGAGCTGTGAAAGGCATCCAAAAGGGAGTGCAAAAGTGCCACAACATGGCTGCTTTCACGGCTTTTTCCTTGGCAAGAAGCCTAACACCAGGCTGACATACTTTCCCAGGGTTACTGTTAGGCTTAGGCCTAGGGCTAGGATTTTTGAAACTAGGAAGCCCATAGCTCCAGGCACACTGCAGCTGTTCAAGGCATCCCAAGGGGAGTACAAAAGTGCAACAACATGGCAGCTTTCACAGCTTTTTCCTTGGCACCATCCCTATACCTAGGCTGATTTATCTGCCTACGGTTAGGGTTAGAGTTCAGCCTAGGGCTTGGATTTCTTTAACCAGGAAGCCCTGAGTTCCAGGCTTACTTCATCTGCCAAAGGCATCCCAAAGGGAGTGCAGAAGTGCCACAACATGGCTGCTTTCACGGCTTTTCCCTTAGGAAGAACCCTAATACCCGGCTGATTTACCTTCCTAGGGTTACTGTTAGGCTTAGGCCTAGGACTTTTAAAACCAGGAAGCCCTGGGCTCCAGGCACACTGCAGCTGCAAAAGGCATCCCAAGGGGAGCGCAAAAGTGACGCAACTTGGCTGCCACCACTGATATTTCCATGAGACCATCCCGAAACATAGGCTGATTTTCCTTCCTAGGGTTAAGGTTTGAGTTACGCCTAGGGTAAGGGTTCTATTAACCAGAAAGCCCTGAGTTCCAAGAACACAGCAGCTGCGAAGGACTAGCCAAGAAGAGCGCAAAAGTACCACAACATGCCTGCCTCCACAGCTTTTTCCTTGGGGACATGCCTAATTCCTGGCTGATTTGCCTTTCTCGTCTTAGGGTTGGGGTTCGGCCTAGGGCTAGGATTTTTAAAAGCAGGAAGCCCTGAATTCCAGGCACACTGGAGCTGTGAAAGGCATCCAAAAGGGAGTGCAAAAGTGCCACAACATGGCTGCTCTCACGGCTTTTTCCTTGGCAAGACGCCTAACACCAGGCTGACATACTTTCCCACGGTTACTGTTAGGCTTAGGCCTAGGGCTAGGATTTTTGAAACTAGGAAGCCCTTAGCTCCAGGCACACTGCAGCTGTTCAAGGCATCCCAAGGGGAGTACAAAAGTGCAACAACATGGCAGCTTTCACAGCTTTTTCCTTGGCACCATCCCTATACCTAGGCTGATTTATCTGCCTAGGGTTAGGGTTAGGGTTCAGCCTAGGGCTTGGATTTCTTTAACCAGGAAGCCCTGAGTTCCAGGCTTACTTCATCTGCCAAAGGCATCCCAAAGGGAGTGCAGAAGTGCCACAACATGGCTGCTTTCACGGCTTTTCCCTTAGGAAGAACCCTAATACCCGGCTGATTTACCTTCCTAGGGTTACTGTTAGGCTTAGGCCTAGGACTTTTAAAACCAGGAAGCCCTGGGCTCCAGGCACACTGCAGCTGCGAAAGGCATCCCAAGGGGAGCGCAAAAGTGACGCAACTTGGCTGCCACCACTGATATTTCCATGAGACCATCCCGAACCATAGGCTGATTTTCCTTCCTAGGGTTAAGGTTTGAGTTACGCCTAGGGTAAGGGTCTATTAACCAGAAAGCCCTGAGTTCCAAGAACACAGCAGCTGCGAAGGACTAGCCAAGAAGAGCGCAAAAGTAGCACAACATGCCTGCCTCCACAGCTTTTTCCTTGGGGACATGCCTAATTCCTGGCTGATTTGCCTTTCTCGTCTTAGGGTTGGGGTTCGGCCTAGGGCTAGGATTTTTAAAAGCAGGAAGCCCTGAGTTCCAGGCACACTGGAGCTGTGAAAGGCATCCAAAAGGGAGTGCAAAAGTGCCACAACATGGCTGCTTTCACGGCTTTTTCCTTGGCAAGAAACCTAACATCAGGCTGATTTACTTTCCCAGGGTTACTGTTAGGCTTAGGCCTAGGGCTAGGATTTTTGAAACTAGGAAGCCCTGGGCTCCAGGCACACTGCAGCTGTTCAAGGCATCCCAAGGGGAGTACAAAAGTGCAACAACATGGCAGCTTTCACAGCTTTTTCCTTGGCACCATCCCTATACCTAGGCTGATTTATCTGCCTAGGGTTAGGGTTAGGGTTCAGCCTAGGGCTTGGATTTCTTTAACCAGGAAGCCCTGAGTTCCAGGCTTACTTCATCTGCCAAAGGCATCCCAAAGGGAGTGCAGAAGTGCCACAACATGGCTGCTTTCACGGCTTTTCCCTTAGGAAGAACCCTAATACCCGGCTGATTTACCTTCCTAGGGTTACTGTTAGGCTTAGGCCTATAGGACTTTTAAAACCAGGAAGCCCTGGGCTCCAGGCACACTGCAGCTGCAAAAGGCATCCCAAGGGGAGCGCAAAAGTGACGCAACTTGGCTGCCACCACTGATATTTCCATGAGACCATCCCGAACCATAGGCTGATTTTCCTTCCTAGGGTTAAGGTTTGAGTTACGCCTAGGGTAAGGGCTCTATTAACCAGAAAGCCCTGAGTTCCAAGAACACAGCAGCTGCGAAGGACTAGCCAAGAAGAGCGCAAAAGTACCACAACATGCCTGCCTCCACAGCTTTTTCCTTGGGGACATGCCTAATTCCTGGCTGATTTGCCTTTCTCGTCTTAGGGTTGGGGTTCGGCCTAGGGCTAGGATTTTTAAAAGCAGGAAGCCCTGAGTTCCAGGCACACTGGAGCTGTGAAAGGCATCCAAAAGGGAGTGCAAAAGTGCCACAACATGGCTGCTTTCACGGCTTTTTCCTTGGCAAGAAGCCTAACATCAGGCTGATTTACTTTCCCAGGGTTACTGTTAGGCTTAGGCCTAGGGCTAGGATTTTTGAAACTAGGAAGCCCTTAGCTCCAGGCACACTGCAGCTGTTCAAGGCATCCCAAGGGGAGTACAAAAGTGCAACAACATGGCAGCTTTCACAGCTTTTTCCTTGGCACCATCCCTATACCTAGGCTGATTTATCTGCCTAGGGTTAGGGTTAGGGTTCAGCCTAGGGCTTGGATTTCTTTAACCAGGAAGCCCTGAGTTCCAGGCTTACTTCATCTGCCAAAGGCATCCCAAAGGGAGTGCAGAAGTGCCACAACATGGCTGCTTTCACGGCTTTTCCCTTAGGAAGAACCCTAATACCCGGCTGATTTACCTTCCTAGGGTTACTGTTAGGCTTAGGCCTAGGACTTTTAAAACCAGGAAGCCCTGGGCTCCAGGCACACTGCAGCTGCAAAAGGCATCCCAAGGGGAGCGCAAAAGTGACGCAACTTGGCTGCCACCACTGATATTTCCATGAGACCATCCCGAACCATAGGCTGATTTTCCTTCCTAGGGTTAAGGTTTGAGTTACGCCTAGGGTAAGGGCTCTATTAACCAGAAAGCCCTGAGTTCCAAGAACACAGCAGCTGCGAAGGACTAGCCAAGAAGAGCGCAAAAGTACCACAACATGCCTGCCTCCACAGCTTTTTCCTTGGGGACATGCCTAATTCCTGGCTGATTTGCCTTTCTCGTCTTAGGGTTGGGGTTCGGCCTAGGGCTAGGATTTTTAAAAGCAGGAAGCCCTGAGTTCCAGGCACACTGGAGCTGTGAAAGGCATCCAAAAGGGAGTGCAAAAGTGCCACAACATGGCTGCTTTCACGGCTTTTTCCTTGGCAAGAAGCCTAACATCAGGCTGATTTACTTTCCCAGGGTTACTGTTAGGCTTAGGCCTAGGGCTAGGATTTTTGAAACTAGGAAGCCCTTAGCTCCAGGCACACTGCAGCTGTTCAAGGCATCCCAAGGGGAGTACAAAAGTGCAACAACATGGCAGCTTTCACAGCTTTTTCCTTGGCACCATCCCTATACCTAGGCTGATTTATCTGCCTAGGGTTAGGGTTAGGGTTCAGCCTAGGGCTTGGATTTCTTTAACCAGGAAGCCCTGAGTTCCAGGCTTACTTCATCTGCCAAAGGCATCCCAAAGGGAGTGCAGAAGTGCCACAACATGGCTGCTTTCACGGCTTTTCCCTTAGGAAGAACCCTAATACCCGGCTGATTTACCTTCCTAGGGTTACTGTTAGGCTTAGGCCTAGGACTTTTAAAACCAGGAAGCCCTGGGCTCCAGGCACACTGCAGCTGCAAAAGGCATCCCAAGGGGAGCGCAAAAGTGACGCAACTTGGCTGCCACCACTGATATTTCCATGAGACCATCCCGAACCATAGGTTGATTTTCCTTCCTAGGGTTAAGGTTTGAGTTACGCCTAGGGTAAGGGTTCTATTAACCAGAAAGCCCTGAGTTCCAAGAACACAGCAGCTGCGAAGGACTAGCCAAGAAGAGCGCAAAAGTACCACAACATGCCTGCCTCCACAGCTTTTTCCTTGTGGACATGCCTAATTCCTGGCTGATTTGCCTTTCTCGTCTTAGGGTTGGGGTTCGGCCTAGGGCTAGGATTTTTAAAAGCAGGAAGCCCTGAGTTCCAGGCACACTGGAGCTGTGAAAGGCATCCAAAAGGGAGTGCAAAAGTGCCACAACATGGCTGCTTTCACGGCTTTTTCCTTGGCAAGAAGCCTAACATCAGGCTGATTTACTTTCCCAGGGTTACTGTTAGGCTTAGGCCTAGGGCTAGGATTTTTGAAACTAGGAAGCCCTTAGCTCCAGGCACACTGCAGCTGTTCAAGGCATCCCAAGGGGAGTACAAAAGTGCAACAACATGGCAGCTTTCACAGCTTTTTCCTTGGCACCATCCCTATACCTAGGCTGATTTATCTGCCTAGGGTTAGGGTTAGGGTTCAGCCTAGGGCTTGAATTTTTTTAACCAGGAAGCCCTGAGTTCCAGGCTTACTTCATCTGCCAAAGGCATCCCAAAGGGAGTGCAGAAGTGCCACAACATGGCTGCTTTCACGGCTTTTCCCTTAGGAAGAACCCTAATACCCGGCTGATTTACCTTCCTAGGGTTACTGTTAGGCTTAGGCCTAGGACTTTTAAAACCAGGAAGCCCTGTGCTCCAGGCACACTGCAGCTGCGAAAGGCATCCCAAGGGGAGCGCAAAAGTGACGCAACTTGGCTGCCACCACTGATATTTCCATGAGACCATCCCGAACCATAGGCTGATTTTCCTTCCTAGGGTTAAGGTTTGAGTTACGCCTAGGGTAAGGGCTCTATTAACCAGAAAGCCCTGAGTTCCAAGAACACAGCAGCTGCGAAGGACTAGCCAAGAAGAGCGCAAAAGTACCACAACATGCCTGCCTCCACAGCTTTTTCCTTGGGGACATGCCTAATTCCTGGCTGATTTGCCTTTCTCGTCTTAGGGTTGGGGTTCGGCCTAGGGCTAGGATTTTTAAAAGCAGGAAGCCCTGAGTTCCAGGCACACTGCAGCTGTGAAAGGCATCCAAAAGGGAGTGCAAAAGTGCCACAACATGGCTGCTTTCACGGCTTTTTCCTTGGCAAGAAGCCTAACACCAGGCTGACATACTTTCCCAGGGTTACTGTTAGGCTTAGGCCTAGGGCTAGGATTTTTAAAACTAGGAAGCCCTGGGCTCCAGGCACACTGCAGCTGTTCAAGGCATCCCAAGGGGAGTACAAAAGTGCAACAACATGGCAGCTTTCACAGCTTTTTCCTTGGCACCATCCCTATACCTAGGCTGATTTATCTGCCTAGGGTTAGGGTTAGGGTTCAGCCTAGGGCTTGAATTTTTTTAACCAGGAAGCCCTGGGCTCCAGGCACACTGCAGCTGCAAAAGGCATCCCAAGGGGAGCGCAAAAGTGACGCAACTTGGCTGCCACCACTGATATTTCCATGAGACCATCCCAAACCATAGGCTGATTTTCCTTCCTAGGGTTAAGGTTTGAGTTACGCCTAGGGTAAGGGCTCTATTAACCAGAAAGCCCTGAGTTCCAAGAACACAGCAGCTGCGAAGGACTAGCCAAGAAGAGCGCAAAAGTACCACAACATGCCTGCCTCCACAGCTTTTTCCTTGGGGACATGCCTAATTCCTGGCTGATTTGCCTTTCTCGTCTTAGGGTTGGGGTTCGGCCTAGGGCTAGGATTTTTAAAAGCAGGAAGCCCTGAGTTCCAGGCACACTGGAGCTGTGAAAGGCATCCAAAAGGGAGTGCAAAAGTGCCACAACATGGCTGCTTTCACGGCTTTTTCCTTGGCAAGAAGCCTAACACCAGGCTGACATACTTTCCCAGGGTTACTGTTAGGCTTAGGCCTAGGGCTAGGATTTTTAAAACTAGGAAGCCCTGGGCTCCAGGCACACTGCAGCTGTTCAAGGCATCCCAAGGGGAGTACAAAAGTGCAACAACATGGCAGCTTTCACAGCTTTTTCCTTGGCACCATCCCTATACCTAGGCTGATTTATCTGCCTAGGGTTAGGGTTAGGGTTCAGCCTAGGGCTTGGATTTCTTTAACCAGGAAGCCCTGAGTTCCAGGCTTACTTCATCTGCCAAAGGCATCCCAAAGGGAGTGCAGAAGTGCCACAACATGGCTGCTTTCACGGCTTTTCCCTTAGGAAGAACCCTAATACCCGGCTGATTTACCTTCCTAGGGTTACTGTTAGGCTTAGGCCTAGGACTTTTAAAACCAGGAAGCCCTGGGCTCCAGGCACACTGCAGCTGCGAAAGGCATCCCAAGGGGAGCGCAAAAGTGACGCAACTTGGCTGCCACCACTGATATTTCCATGAGACCATCCCGAACCATAGGCTGATTTTCCTTCCTAGGGTTAAGGTTTGAGTTACGCCTAGGGTAAGGGCTCTATTAACCAGAAAGCCCTGAGTTCCAAGAACACAGCAGCTGCGAAGGACTAGCCAAGAAGAGCGCAAAAGTACCACAACATGCCTGCCTCCACAGCTTTTTCCTTGGGGACATGCCTAATTCCTGGCTGATTTGCCTTTCTCGTCTTAGGGTTGGGGTTCGGCCTAGGGCTAGGATTTTTAAAAGCAGGAAGCCCTGAGTTCCAGGCACACTGCAGCTGTGAAAGGCATCCAAAAGGGAGTGCAAAAGTGCCACAACATGGCTGCTTTCACGGCTTTTTCCTTGGCAAGAAGCCTAACACCAGGCTGACATACTTTCCCAGGGTTACTGTTAGGCTTAGGCCTAGGGCTAGGATTTTTAAAACTAGGAAGCCCTGGGCTCCAGGCACACTGCAGCTGTTCAAGGCATCCCAAGGGGAGTACAAAAGTGCAACAACATGGCAGCTTTCACAGCTTTTTCCTTGGCACCATCCCTATACCTAGGCTGATTTATCTGCCTAGGGTTAGGGTTAGGGTTCAGCCTAGGGCTTGAATTTTTTTAACCAGGAAGCCCTGAGTTCCAGGCTTACTTCATCTGCCAAAGGCATCCCAAAGGGAGTGCAGAAGTGCCACAACATGGCTGCTTTCACGGCTTTTCCCTTAGGAAGAACCCTAATACCCGGCTGATTTACCTTCCTAGGGTTACTGTTAGGCTTAGGCCTAGGACTTTTAAAACCAGGAAGCCCTGGGCTCCAGGCACACTGCAGCTGCAAAAGGCATCCCAAGGGGAGCGCAAAAGTGACGCAACTTGGCTGCCACCACTGATATTTCCATGAGACCATCCCAAACCATAGGCTGATTTTCCTTCCTAGGGTTAAGGTTTGAGTTACGCCTAGGGTAAGGGCTCTATTAACCAGAAAGCCCTGAGTTCCAAGAACACAGCAGCTGCGAAGGACTAGCCAAGAAGAGCGCAAAAGTACCACAACATGCCTGCCTCCACAGCTTTTTCCTTGGGGACATGCCTAATTCCTGGCTGATTTGCCTTTCTCGTCTTAGGGTTGGGGTTCGGCCTAGGGCTAGGATTTTTAAAAGCAGGAAGCCCTGAGTTCCAGGCACACTGGAGCTGTGAAAGGCATCCAAAAGGGAGTGCAAAAGTGCCACAACATGGCTGCTTTCACGGCTTTTTCCTTGGCAAGAAGCCTAACACCAGGCTGACATACTTTCCCAGGGTTACTGTTAGGCTTAGGCCTAGGGCTAGGATTTTTGAAACTGGGAAGCCCTGGGCTCCAGGCACACTGCAGCTGTTCAAGGCATCCCAAGGGGAGTACAAAAGTGCAACAACATGGCAGCTTTCACAGCTTTTTCCTTGGCACCATCCCTATACCTAGGCTGATTTATCTGCCTAGGGTTAGGGTTAGGGTTCAGCCTAGGGCTTGGATTTCTTTAACCAGGAAGCCCTGAGTTCCAGGCTTACTTCATCTGCCAAAGGCATCCCAAAGGGAGTGCAGAAGTGCCACAACATGGCTGCTTTCACGGCTTTTCCCTTAGGAAGAACCCTAATACCCGGCTGATTTACCTTCCTAGGGTTACTGTTAGGCTTAGGCCTAGGACTTTTAAAACCAGGAAGCCCTGGGCTCCAGGCACACTGCAGCTGCAAAAGGCATCCCAAGGGGAGCGCAAAAGTGACGCAACTTGGCTGCCACCACTGATATTTCCATGAGACCATCCCGAACCATAGGCTGATTTTCCTTCCTAGGCTTAAGGTTTGAGTTACGCCTAGGGTAAGGGCTCTATTAACCAGAAAGCCCTGAGTTCCAAGAACACAGCAGCTGCGAAGGACTAGCCAAGAAGAGCGCAAAAGTACCACAACATGCCTGCCTCCACAGCTTTTTCCTTGGGGACATGCCTAATTCCTGGCTGATTTGCCTTTCTCGTCTTAGGGTTGGGGTTCGGCCTAGGGCTAGGATTTTTAAAAGCAGGAAGCCCTGAGTTCCAGGCACACTGCAGCTGTGAAAGGCATCCAAAAGGGAGTGCAAAAGTGCCACAACATGGCTGCTTTCACGGCTTTTTCCTTGGCAAGAAGCCTAACACCAGGCTGACATACTTTCCCAGGGTTACTGTTAGGCTTAGGCCTAGGGCTAGGATTTTTAAAACTAGGAAGCCCTGGGCTCCAGGCACACTGCAGCTGTTCAAGGCATCCCAAGGGGAGTACAAAAGTGCAACAACATGGCAGCTTTCACAGCTTTTTCCTTGGCACCATCCCTATACCTAGGCTGATTTATCTGCCTAGGGTTAGGGTTAGGGTTCAGCCTAGGGCTTGAATTTTTTTAACCAGGAAGCCCTGGGCTCCAGGCACACTGCAGCTGCAAAAGGCATCCCAAGGGGAGCGCAAAAGTGACGCAACTTGGCTGCCACCACTGATATTTCCATGAGACCATCCCGAACCATAGGTTGATTTTCCTTCCTAGGGTTAAGGTTTGAGTTACGCCTAGGGTAAGGGCTCTATTAACCAGAAAGCCCTGAGTTCCAAGAACACAGCAGCTGCGAAGGACTAGCCAAGAAGAGCGCAAAAGTACCACAACATGCCTGCCTCCACAGCTTTTTCCTTAGGGACATGCCTAATTCCTGGCTGATTTGCCTTTCTCGTCTTAGGGTTGGGGTTCGGCCTAGGGCTAGGATTTTTAAAAGCAGGAAGCCCTGAGTTCCAGGCACACTGGAGCTGTGAAAGGCATCCAAAAGGGAGTGCAAAAGTGCCACAACATGGCTGCTTTCACGGCTTTTTCCTTGGCAAGAAGCCTAACATCAGGCTGATTTACTTTCCCAGGGTTACTGTTAGGCTTAGGCCTAGGGCTAGGATTTTTGAAACTAGGAAGCCCTTAGCTCCAGGCACACTGCAGCTGTTCAAGGCATCCCAAGGGGAGTACAAAAGTGCAACAACATGGCAGCTTTCACAGCTTTTTCCTTGGCACCATCCCTATACCTAGGCTGATTTATCTGCCTAGGGTTAGGGTTAGGGTTCAGCCTAGGGCTTGAATTTTTTTAACCAGGAAGCCCTGAGTTCCAGGCTTACTTCATCTGCCAAAGGCATCCCAAAGGGAGTGCAGAAGTGCCACAACATGGCTGCTTTCACGGCTTTTCCCTTAGGAAGAACCCTAATACCCGGCTGATTTACCTTCCTAGGGTTACTGTTAGGCTTAGGCCTAGGACTTTTAAAACCAGGAAGCCCTGTGCTCCAGGCACACTGCAGCTGCGAAAGGCATCCCAAGGGGAGCGCAAAAGTGACGCAACTTGGCTGCCACCACTGATATTTCCATGAGACCATCCCGAACCATAGGCTGATTTTCCTTCCTAGGGTTAAGGTTTGAGTTACGCCTAGGGTAAGGGCTCTATTAACCAGAAAGCCCTGAGTTCCAAGAACACAGCAGCTGCGAAGGACTAGCCAAGAAGAGCGCAAAAGTACCACAACATGCCTGCCTCCACAGCTTTTTCCTTGGGGACATGCCTAATTCCTGGCTGATTTGCCTTTCTCGTCTTAGGGTTGGGGTTCGGCCTAGGGCTAGGATTTTTAAA
This sequence comes from Ammospiza caudacuta, assembly GCF_027887145.1. NCBI lineage: Eukaryota > Metazoa > Chordata > Aves > Passeriformes > Passerellidae > Ammospiza > Ammospiza caudacuta. Next base: position 89,514 of record NW_026682963.1, on the reverse strand, counting down.
AGCAGGAAGCCCTGAGTTCCAGGCACACTGCAGCTGTGAAAGGCATCCAAAAGGGAGTGCAAAAGTGCCACAACATGGCTGCTTTCACGGCTTTTTCCTTGGCAAGAAGCCTAACACCAGGCTGACATACTTTCCCAGGGTTACTGTTAGGCTTAGGCCTAGGGCTAGGATTTTTAAAACTAGGAAGCCCTGGGCTCCAGGCACACTGCAGCTGTTCAAGGCATCCCAAGGGGAGTACAAAAGTGCAACAACATGGCAGCTTTCACAGCTTTTTCCTTGGCACCATCCCTATACCTAGGCTGATTTATCTGCCTAGGGTTAGGGTTAGGGTTCAGCCTAGGGCTTGAATTTTTTTAACCAGGAAGCCCTGAGTTCCAGGCTTACTTCATCTGCCAAAGGCATCCCAAAGGGAGTGCAGAAGTGCCACAACATGGCTGCTTTCACGGCTTTTCCCTTAGGAAGAACCCTAATACCCGGCTGATTTACCTTCCTAGGGTTACTGTTAGGCTTAGGCCTAGGACTTTTAAAACCAGGAAGCCCTGGGCTCCAGGCACACTGCAGCTGCAAAAGGCATCCCAAGGGGAGCGCAAAAGTGACGCAACTTGGCTGCCACCACTGATATTTCCATGAGACCATCCCAAACCATAGGCTGATTTTCCTTCCTAGGGTTAAGGTTTGAGTTACGCCTAGGGTAAGGGCTCTATTAACCAGAAAGCCCTGAGTTCCAAGAACACAGCAGCTGCGAAGGACTAGCCAAGAAGAGCGCAAAAGTACCACAACATGCCTGCCTCCACAGCTTTTTCCTTGGGGACATGCCTAATTCCTGGCTGATTTGCCTTTCTCGTCTTAGGGTTGGGGTTCGGCCTAGGGCTAGGATTTTTAAAAGCAGGAAGCCCTGAGTTCCAGGCACACTGGAGCTGTGAAAGGCATCCAAAAGGGAGTGCAAAAGTGCCACAACATGGCTGCTTTCACGGCTTTTTCCTTGGCAAGAAGCCTAACACCAGGCTGACATACTTTCCCAGGGTTACTGTTAGGCTTAGGCCTAGGGCTAGGATTTTTGAAACTGGGAAGCCCTGGGCTCCAGGCACACTGCAGCTGTTCAAGGCATCCCAAGGGGAGTACAAAAGTGCAACAACATGGCAGCTTTCACAGCTTTTTCCTTGGCACCATCCCTATACCTAGGCTGATTTATCTGCCTAGGGTTAGGGTTAGGGTTCAGCCTAGGGCTTGGATTTCTTTAACCAGGAAGCCCTGAGTTCCAGGCTTACTTCATCTGCCAAAGGCATCCCAAAGGGAGTGCAGAAGTGCCACAACATGGCTGCTTTCACGGCTTTTCCCTTAGGAAGAACCCTAATACCCGGCTGATTTACCTTCCTAGGGTTACTGTTAGGCTTAGGCCTAGGACTTTTAAAACCAGGAAGCCCTGGGCTCCAGGCACACTGCAGCTGCAAAAGGCATCCCAAGGGGAGCGCAAAAGTGACGCAACTTGGCTGCCACCACTGATATTTCCATGAGACCATCCCGAACCATAGGCTGATTTTCCTTCCTAGGCTTAAGGTTTGAGTTACGCCTAGGGTAAGGGCTCTATTAACCAGAAAGCCCTGAGTTCCAAGAACACAGCAGCTGCGAAGGACTAGCCAAGAAGAGCGCAAAAGTACCACAACATGCCTGCCTCCACAGCTTTTTCCTTGGGGACATGCCTAATTCCTGGCTGATTTGCCTTTCTCGTCTTAGGGTTGGGGTTCGGCCTAGGGCTAGGATTTTTAAAAGCAGGAAGCCCTGAGTTCCAGGCACACTGCAGCTGTGAAAGGCATCCAAAAGGGAGTGCAAAAGTGCCACAACATGGCTGCTTTCACGGCTTTTTCCTTGGCAAGAAGCCTAACACCAGGCTGACATACTTTCCCAGGGTTACTGTTAGGCTTAGGCCTAGGGCTAGGATTTTTAAAACTAGGAAGCCCTGGGCTCCAGGCACACTGCAGCTGTTCAAGGCATCCCAAGGGGAGTACAAAAGTGCAACAACATGGCAGCTTTCACAGCTTTTTCCTTGGCACCATCCCTATACCTAGGCTGATTTATCTGCCTAGGGTTAGGGTTAGGGTTCAGCCTAGGGCTTGAATTTTTTTAACCAGGAAGCCCTGGGCTCCAGGCACACTGCAGCTGCAAAAGGCATCCCAAGGGGAGCGCAAAAGTGACGCAACTTGGCTGCCACCACTGATATTTCCATGAGACCATCCCAAACCATAGGCTGATTTTCCTTCCTAGGGTTAAGGTTTGAATTACGCCTAGGGTAAGGGCTCTATTAACCAGAAAGCCCTGAGTTCCAAGAACACAGCAGCTGCGAAGGACTAGCCAAGAAGAGCGCAAAAGTACCACAACATGCCTGCCTCCACAGCTTTTTCCTTGGGGACATGCCTAATTCCTGGCTGATTTGCCTTTCTCGTCTTAGGGTTGGGGTTCGGCCTAGGGCTAGGATTTTTAAAAGCAGGAAGCCCTGAGTTCCAGGCACACTGCAGCTGTGAAAGGCATCCAAAAGGGAGTGCAAAAGTGCCACAACATGGCTGCTTTCACGGCTTTTTCCTTGGCAAGAAGCCTAACACCAGGCTGACATACTTTCCCAGGGTTACTGTTAGGCTTAGGCCTAGGGCTAGGATTTTTGAAACTGGGAAGCCCTGGGCTCCAGGCACACTGCAGCTGTTCAAGGCATCCCAAGGGGAGTACAAAAGTGCAACAACATGGCAGCTTTCACAGCTTTTTCCTTGGCACCATCCCTATACCTAGGCTGATTTATCTGCCTAGGGTTAGGGTTAGGGTTCAGCCTAGGGCTTGGATTTCTTTAACCAGGAAGCCCTGAGTTCCAGGCTTACTTCATCTGCCAAAGGCATCCCAAAGGGAGTGCAGAAGTGCCACAACATGGCTGCTTTCACGGCTTTTCCCTTAGGAAGAACCCTAATACCCGGCTGATTTACCTTCCTAGGGTTACTGTTAGGCTTAGGCCTAGGACTTTTAAAACCAGGAAGCCCTGGGCTCCAGGCACACTGCAGCTGCAAAAGGCATCCCAAGGGGAGCGCAAAAGTGACGCAACTTGGCTGCCACCACTGATATTTCCATGAGACCATCCCGAACCATAGGCTGATTTTCCTTCCTAGGGTTAAGGTTTGAGTTACGCCTAGGGTAAGGGCTCTATTAACCAGAAAGCCCTGAGTTCCAAGAACACAGCAGCTGCGAAGGACTAGCCAAGAAGAGCGCAAAAGTACCACAACATGCCTGCCTCCACAGCTTTTTCCTTGGGGACATGCCTAATTCCTGGCTGATTTGCCTTTCTCGTCTTAGGGTTGGGGTTCGGCCTAGGGCTAGGATTTTTAAAAGCAGGAAGCCCTGAGTTCCAGGCACACTGCAGCTGTGAAAGGCATCCAAAACGGAGTGCAAAAGTGCCACAACATGGCTGCTTTCACGGCTTTTTCCTTGGCAAGAAGCCTAACACCAGGCTGACATACTTTCCCAGGGTTACTGTTAGGCTTAGGCCTAGGGCTAGGATTTTTAAAACTAGGAAGCCCTGGGCTCCAGGCACACTGCAGCTGTTCAAGGCATCCCAAGGGGAGTACAAAAGTGCAACAACATGGCAGCTTTCACAGCTTTTTCCTTGGCACCATCCCTATACCTAGGCTGATTTATCTGCCTAGGGTTAGGGTTAGGGTTCAGCCTAGGGCTTGAATTTTTTTAACCAGGAAGCCCTGGGCTCCAGGCACACTGCAGCTGCAAAAGGCATCCCAAGGGGAGCGCAAAAGTGACGCAACTTGGCTGCCACCACTGATATTTCCATGAGACCATCCCGAACCATAGGCTGATTTTCCTTCCTAGGGTTAAGGTTTGAATTACGCCTAGGGTAAGGGCTCTATTAACCAGAAAGCCCTGAGTTCCAAGAACACAGCAGCTGCGAAGGACTAGCCAAGAAGAGCGCAAAAGTACCACAACATGCCTGCCTCCACAGCTTTTTCCTTGGGGACATGCCTAATTCCTGGCTGATTTGCCTTTCTCGTCTTAGGGTTGGGGTTCGGCCTAGGGCTAGGATTTTTAAAAGCAGGAAGCCCTGAGTTCCAGGCACACTGGAGCTGTGAAAGGCATCCAAAAGGGAGTGCAAAAGTGCCACAACATGGCTGCTTTCACGGCTTTTTCCTTGGCAAGAAGCCTAACACCAGGCTGACATACTTTCCCAGGGTTACTGTTAGGCTTAGGCCTAGGGCTAGGATTTTTGAAACTAGGAAGCCCTGGGCTCCAGGCACACTGCAGCTGTTCAAGGCATCCCAAGGGGAGTACAAAAGTGCAACAACATGGCAGCTTTCACAGCTTTTTCCTTGGCACCATCCCTATACCTAGGCTGATTTATCTGCCTAGGGTTAGGGTTAGGGTTCAGCCTAGGGCTTGGATTTCTTTAACCAGGAAGCCCTGAGTTCCAGGCTTACTTCATCTGCCAAAGGCATCCCAAAGGGAGTGCAGAAGTGCCACAACATGGCTGCTTTCACGGCTTTTCCCTTAGGAAGAACCCTAATACCCAGCTGATTTACCTTCCTAGGGTTACTGTTAGGCTTAGGCCTAGGACTTTTAAAACCAGGAAGCCCTGGGCTCCAGGCACACTGCAGCTGCGAAAGGCATCCCAAGGGGAGCGCAAAAGTGACGCAACTTGGCTGCCACCACTGATATTTCCATGAGACCATCCCGAACCATAGGCTGATTTTCCTTCCTAGGGTTAAGGTTTGAGTTACGCCTAGGGTAAGGGCTCTATTAACCAGAAAGCCCTGAGTTCCAAGAACACAGCAGCTGCGAAGGACTAGCCAAGAAGAGCGCAAAAGTACCACAACATGCCTGCCTCCACAGCTTTTTCCTTGGGGACATGCCTAATTCCTGGCTGATTTGCCTTTCTCGTCTTAGGGTTGGGGTTCGGCCTAGGGCTAGGATTTTTAAAAGCAGGAAGCCCTGAGTTCCAGGCACACTGGAGCTGTGAAAGGCATCCAAAAGGGAGTGCAAAAGTGCCACAACATGGCTGCTTTCACGGCTTTTTCCTTGGCAAGAAGCCTAACACCAGGCTGACATACTTTCCCAGGGTTACTGTTAGGCTTAGGCCTAGGGCTAGGATTTTTAAAACTAGGAAGCCCTGGGCTCCAGGCACACTGCAGCTGTTCAAGGCATCCCAAGGGGAGTACAAAAGTGCAACAACATGGCAGCTTTCACAGCTTTTTCCTTGGCACCATCCCTATACCTAGGCTGATTTATCTGCCTAGGGTTAGGGTTAGGGTTCAGCCTAGGGCTTGAATTTTTTTAACCAGGAAGCCCTGAGTTCCAGGCTTACTTCATCTGCCAAAGGCATCCCAAAGGGAGTGCAGAAGTGCCACAACATGGCTGCTTTCACGGCTTTTCCCTTAGGAAGAACCCTAATACCCGGCTGATTTACCTTCCTAGGGTTACTGTTAGGCTTAGGCCTAGGACTTTTAAAACCAGGAAGCCCTGGGCTCCAGGCACACTGCAGCTGCAAAAGGCATCCCAAGGGGAGCGCAAAAGTGACGCAACTTGGCTGCCACCACTGATATTTCCATGAGACCATCCCAAACCATAGGCTGATTTTCCTTCCTAGGGTTAAGGTTTGAGTTACGCCTAGGGTAAGGGCTCTATTAACCAGAAAGCCCTGAGTTCCAAGAACACAGCAGCTGCGAAGGACTAGCCAAGAAGAGCGCAAAAGTACCACAACATGCCTGCCTCCACAGCTTTTTCCTTGGGGACATGCCTAATTCCTGGCTGATTTGCCTTTCTCGTCTTAGGGTTGGGGTTCGGCCTAGGGCTAGGATTTTTAAAAGCAGGAAGCCCTGAGTTCCAGGCACACTGGAGCTGTGAAAGGCATCCAAAAGGGAGTGCAAAAGTGCCACAACATGGCTGCTTTCACGGCTTTTTCCTTGGCAAGAAGCCTAACACCAGGCTGACATACTTTCCCAGGGTTACTGTTAGGCTTAGGCCTAGGGCTAGGATTTTTGAAACTGGGAAGCCCTGGGCTCCAGGCACACTGCAGCTGTTCAAGGCATCCCAAGGGGAGTACAAAAGTGCAACAACATGGCAGCTTTCACAGCTTTTTCCTTGGCACCATCCCTATACCTAGGCTGATTTATCTGCCTAGGGTTAGGGTTAGGGTTCAGCCTAGGGCTTGGATTTCTTTAACCAGGAAGCCCTGAGTTCCAGGCTTACTTCATCTGCCAAAGGCATCCCAAAGGGAGTGCAGAAGTGCCACAACATGGCTGCTTTCACGGCTTTTCCCTTAGGAAGAACCCTAATACCCGGCTGATTTACCTTCCTAGGGTTACTGTTAGGCTTAGGCCTAGGACTTTTAAAACCAGGAAGCCCTGGGCTCCAGGCACACTGCAGCTGCAAAAGGCATCCCAAGGGGAGCGCAAAAGTGACGCAACTTGGCTGCCACCACTGATATTTCCATGAGACCATCCCGAACCATAGGTTGATTTTCCTTCCTAGGGTTAAGGTTTGAGTTACACCTAGGGTAAGGGCTCTATTAACCAGAAAGCCCTGAGTTCCAAGAACACAGCAGCTGCGAAGGACTAGCCAAGAAGAGCGCAAAAGTACCACAACATGCCTGCCTCCACAGCTTTTTCCTTGGGGACATGCCTAATTCCTGGCTGATTTGCCTTTCTCGTCTTAGGGTTGGGGTTCGGCCTAGGGCTAGGATTTTTAAAAGCAGGAAGCCCTGAGTTCCAGGCACACTGGAGCTGTGAAAGGCATCCAAAAGGGAGTGCAAAAGTGCCACAACATGGCTGCTTTCACGGCTTTTTCCTTGGCAAGAAGCCTAACATCAGGCTGATTTACTTTCCCAGGGTTACTGTTAGGCTTAGGCCTAGGGCTAGGATTTTTGAAACTAGGAAGCCCTTAGCTCCAGGCACACTGCAGCTGTTCAAGGCATCCCAAGGGGAGTACAAAAGTGCAACAACATGGCAGCTTTCACAGCTTTTTCCTTGGCACCATCCCTATACCTAGGCTGATTTATCTGCCTAGGGTTAGGGTTAGGGTTCAGCCTAGGGCTTGGATTTCTTTAACCAGGAAGCCCTGAGTTCCAGGCTTACTTCATCTGCCAAAGGCATCCCAAAGGGAGTGCAGAAGTGCCACAACATGGCTGCTTTCACGGCTTTTCCCTTAGGAAGAACCCTAATACCCGGCTGATTTACCTTCCTAGGGTTACTGTTAGGCTTAGGCCTAGGACTTTTAAAACCAGGAAGCCCTGGGCTCCAGGCACACTGCAGCTGCGAAAGGCATCCCAAGGGGAGCGCAAAAGTGACGCAACTTGGCTGCCACCACTGATATTTCCATGAGACCATCCCGAACCATAGGTTGATTTTCCTTCCTAGGCTTAAGGTTTGAGTTACGCCTAGGGTAAGGGCTCTTTTAACCAGAAAGCCCTGAGTTCCAAGAACACAGCAGCTGCGAAGGACTAGCCAAGAAGAGCGCAAAAGTACCACAATATGCCTGCCTCCACAGCTTTTTCCTTGGGGACATGCCTAATTCCTGGCTGATTTGCCTTTCTCGTCTTAGGGTTGGGGTTCGGCCTAGGGCTAGGATTTTTAAAAGCAGGAAGCCCTGAGTTCCAGGCACACTGGAGCTGTGAAAGGCATCCAAAAGGGAGTGCAAAAGTGCCACAACATGGCTGCTTTCACGGCTTTTTCCTTGGCAAGAAGCCTAACACCAGGCTGACATACTTTCCCAGGGTTACTGTTAGGCTTAGGCCTAGGGCTAGGATTTTTGAAACTGGGAAGCCCTGGGCTCCAGGCACACTGCAGCTGTTCAAGGCATCCCAATGGGAGTACAAAAGTGCAACAACATGGCAGCTTTCACAGCTTTTTCCTTGGCACCATCCCTATACCTAGGCTGATTTATCTGCCTAGGGTTAGGGTTCAGCCTAGGGCTTGGATTTCTTTAACCAGGAAGCCCTGAGTTCCAGGCTTACTTCATCTGCCAAAGGCATCCCAAAGGGAGTGCAGAAGTGCCACAACATGGCTGCTTTCACGGCTTTTCCCTTAGGAAGAACCCTAATACCCGGCTGATTTACCTTCCTAGGGTTACTGTTAGGCTTAGGCCTAGGACTTTTAAAACCAGGAAGCCCTGGGCTCCAGGCACACTGCAGCTGCAAAAGGCATCCCAAGGGGAGCGCAAAAGTGACGCAACTTGGCTGCCACCACTGATATTTCCATGAGACCATCCCGAACCATAGGTTGATTTTCCTTCCTAGGGTTAAGGTTTGAGTTACACCTAGGGTAAGGGCTCTATTAACCAGAAAGCCCTGAGTTCCAAGAACACAGCAGCTGCGAAGGACTAGCCAAGAAGAGCGCAAAAGTACCACAACATGCCTGCCTCCACAGCTTTTTCCTTGGGGACATGCCTAATTCCTGGCTGATTTGCCTTTCTCGTCTTAGGGTTGGGGTTCGGCCTAGGGCTAGGATTTTTAAAAGCAGGAAGCCCTGAGTTCCAGGCACACTGGAGCTGTGAAAGGCATCCAAAAGGGAGTGCAAAAGTGCCACAACATGGCTGCTTTCACGGCTTTTTCCTTGGCAAGAAGCCTAACATCAGGCTGATTTACTTTCCCAGGGTTACTGTTAGGCTTAGGCCTAGGGCTAGGATTTTTGAAACTAGGAAGCCCTTAGCTCCAGGCACACTGCAGCTGTTCAAGGCATCCCAAGGGGAGTACAAAAGTGCAACAACATGGCAGCTTTCACAGCTTTTTCCTTGGCACCATCCCTATACCTAGGCTGATTTATCTGCCTAGGGTTAGGGTTAGGGTTCAGCCTAGGGCTTGGATTTCTTTAACCAGGAAGCCCTGAGTTCCAGGCTTACTTCATCTGCCAAAGGCATCCCAAAGGGAGTGCAGAAGTGCCACAACATGGCTGCTTTCACGGCTTTTCCCTTAGGAAGAACCCTAATACCCGGCTGATTTACCTTCCTAGGGTTACTGTTAGGCTTAGGCCTAGGACTTTTAAAACCAGGAAGCCCTGGGCTCCAGGCACACTGCAGCTGCAAAAGGCATCCCAAGGGGAGCGCAAAAGTGACGCAACTTGGCTGCCACCACTGATATTTCCATGAGACCATCCCGAACCATAGGCTGATTTTCCTTCCTAGGGTTAAGGTTTGAGTTACGCCTAGGGTAAGGGCTCTATTAACCAGAAAGCCCTGAGTTCCAAGAACACAGCAGCTGCGAAGGACTAGCCAAGAAGAGCGCAAAAGTACCACAACATGCCTGCCTCCACAGCTTTTTCCTTGGGGACATGCCTAATTCCTGGCTGATTTGCCTTTCTCGTCTTAGGGTTGGGGTTCGGCCTAGGGCTAGGATTTTTAAAAGCAGGAAGCCCTGAGTTCCAGGCACACTGCAGCTGTGAAAGGCATCCAAAAGGGAGTGCAAAAGTGCCACAACATGGCTGCTTTCACGGCTTTTTCCTTGGCAAGAAGCCTAACATCAGGCTGATTTACTTTCCCAGGGTTACTGTTAGGCTTAGGCCTAGGGCTAGGATTTTTGAAACTAGGAAGCCCTTAGCTCCAGGCACACTGCAGCTGTTCAAGGCATCCCAAGGGGAGTACAAAAGTGCAACAACATGGCAGCTTTCACAGCTTTTTCCTTGGCACCATCCCTATACCTAGGCTGATTTATCTGCCTAGGGTTAGGGTTAGGGTTCAGCCTAGGGCTTGAATTTTTTTAACCAGGAAGCCCTGAGTTCCAGGCTTACTTCATCTGCCAAAGGCATCCCAAAGGGAGTGCAGAAGTGCCACAACATGGCTGCTTTCACGGCTTTTCCCTTAGGAAGAACCCTAATACCCGGCTGATTTACCTTCCTAGGGTTACTGTTAGGCTTAGGCCTAGGACTTTTAAAACCAGGAAGCCCTGGGCTCCAGGCACACTGCAGCTGCAAAAGGCATCCCAAGGGGAGCGCAAAAGTGACGCAACTTGGCTGCCACCACTGATATTTCCATGAGACCATCCCGAACCATAGGTTGATTTTCCTTCCTAGGGTTAAGGTTTGAGTTACGCCTAGGGTAAGGGTTCTATTAACCAGAAAGCCCTGAGTTCCAAGAACACAGCAGCTGCGAAGGACTAGCCAAGAAGAGCGCAAAAGTAGCACAACATGCCTGCCTCCACAGCTTTTTCCTTGGGGACATGCCTAATTCCTGGCTGATTTGCCTTTCTCGTCTTAGGGTTGGGGTTCGGCCTAGGGCTAGGATTTTTAAAATCAGGAAGCCCTGAGTTCCAGGCACACTGGAGCTGTGAAAGGCATCCAAAAGGGAGTGCAAAAGTGCCACAACATGGCTGCTTTCACGGCTTTTTCCTTGGCAAGAAGCCTAACACCAGGCTGACATACTTTCCCAGGGTTACTGTTAGGCTTAGGCCTAGGGCTAGGATTTTTGAAACTGGGAAGCCCTGGGCTCCAGGCACACTGCAGCTGTTCAAGGCATCCCAATGGGAGTACAAAAGTGCAACAACATGGCAGCTTTCACAGCTTTTTCCTTGGCATCATCCCTATACGTAGGCTGATTTATCTGCCTAGGGTTAGGGTTCAGCCTAGGGCTTGGATTTCTTTAACCAGGAAGCCCTGAGTTCCAGGCTTACTTCATCTGCCAAAGGCATCCCAAAGGGAGTGCAGAAGTGCCACAACATGGCTGCTTTCACGGCTTTTCCCTTAGGAAGAACCCTAATACCCGGCTGATTTACCTTCCTAGGGTTACTGTTAGGCTTAGGCCTAGGACTTTTAAAACCAGGAAGCCCTGGGCTCCAGGCACACTGCAGCTGCAAAAGGCATCCCAAGGGGAGCGCAAAAGTGACGCAACTTGGCTGCCACCACTGATATTTCCATGAGACCATCCCGAACCATAGGCTGATTTTCCTTCCTAGGGTTAAGGTTTGAGTTACGCCTAGGGTAAGGGCTCTATTAACCAGAAAGCCCTGAGTTCCAAGAACACAGCAGCTGCGAAGGACTAGCCAAGAAGAGCGCAAAAGTACCACAACATGCCTGCCTCCACAGCTTTTTCCTTGGGGACATGCCTAATTCCTGGCTGATTTGCCTTTCTCGTCTTAGGGTTGGGGTTCGGCCTAGGGCTAGGATTTTTAAAAGCAGGAAGCCCTGAGTTCCAGGCACACTGGAGCTGTGAAAGGCATCCAAAAGGGAGTGCAAAAGTGCCACAACATGGCTGCTTTCACGGCTTTTTCCTTGGCAAGAAGCCTAACATCAGGCTGATTTACTTTCCCAGGGTTACTGTTAGGCTTAGGCCTAGGGCTAGGATTTTTGAAACTAGGAAGCCCTTAGCTCCAGGCACACTGCAGCTGTTCAAGGCATCCCAAGGGGAGTACAAAAGTGCAACAACATGGCAGCTTTCACAGCTTTTTCCTTGGCACCATCCCTATACCTAGGCTGATTTATCTGCCTAGGGTTAGGGTTAGGGTTCAGCCTAGGGCTTGAATTTTTTTAACCAGGAAGCCCTGAGTTCCAGGCTTACTTCATCTGCCAAAGGCATCCCAAAGGGAGTGCAGAAGTGCCACAACATGGCTGCTTTCACGGCTTTTCCCTTAGGAAGAACCCTAATACCCGGCTGATTTACCTTCCTAGGGTTACTGTTAGGCTTAGGCCTAGGACTTTTAAAACCAGGAAGCCCTGGGCTCCAGGCACACTGCAGCTGCAAAAGGCATCCCAAGGGGAGCGCAAAAGTGACGCAACTTGGCTGCCACCACTGATATTTCCATGAGACCATCCCGAACCATAGGTTGATTTTCCTTCCTAGGGTTAAGGTTTGAGTTACGCCTAGGGTAAGGGCTCTATTAACCAGAAAGCCCTGAGTTCCAAGAACACAGCAGCTGCGAAGGACTAGCCAAGAAGAGCGCAAAAGTACCACAACATGCCTGCCTCCACAGCTTTTTCCTTAGGGACATGCCTAATTCCTGGCTGATTTGCCTTTCTCGTCTTAGGGTTGGGGTTCGGCCTAGGGCTAGGATTTTTAAAAGCAGGAAGCCCTGAGTTCCAGGCACACTGCAGCTGTGAAAGGCATCCAAAAGGGAGTGCAAAAGTGCCACAACATGGCTGCTTTCACGGCTTTTTCCTTGGCAAGAAGCCTAACACCAGGCTGACATACTTTCCCAGGGTTACTGTTAGGCTTACGCCTAGGGCTAGGATTTTTGAAACTAGGAAGCCCTGGGCTCCAGGCACACTGCAGCTGTTCAAGGCATCCCAAGGGGAGTACAAAAGTGCAACAACATGGCAGCTTTCACAGCTTTTTCCTTGGCACCATCCCTATACCTAGGCTGATTTATCTGCCTAGGGTTAGGGTTAGGGTTCAGCCTAGGGCTTGGATTTCTTTAACCAGGAAGCCCTGAGTTCCAGGCTTACTTCATCTGCCAAAGGCATCCCAAAGGGAGTGCAGAAGTGCCACAACATGGCTGCTTTCACGGCTTTTCCCTTAGGAAGAACCCTAATACCCGGCTGATTTACCTTCCTAGGGTTACTGTTAGGCTTAGGCCTAGGACTTTTAAAACCAGGAAGCCCTGGGCTCCAGGCACACTGCAGCTGCAAAAGGCATCCCAAGGGGAGCGCAAAAGTGACGCAACTTGGCTGCCACCACTGATATTTCCATGAGACCATCCCGAACCATAGGTTGATTTTCCTTCCTAGGGTTAAGGTTTGAGTTACACCTAGGGTAAGGGCTCTATTAACCAGAAAGCCCTGAGTTCCAAGAACACAGCAGCTGCGAAGGACTAGCCAAGAAGAGCGCAAAAGTACCACAACATGCCTGCCTCCACAGCTTTTTCCTTGGGGACATGCCTAATTCCTGGCTGATTTGCCTTTCTCGTCTTAGGGTTGGGGTTCGGCCTAGGGCTAGGATTTTTAAAAGCAGGAAGCCCTGAGTTCCAGGCACACTGGAGCTGTGAAAGGCATCCAAAAGGGAGTGCAAAAGTGCCACAACATGGCTGCTTTCACGGCTTTTTCCTTGGCAAGAAGCCTAACATCAGGCTGATTTACTTTCCCAGGGTTACTGTTAGGCTTAGGCCTAGGGCTAGGATTTTTGAAACTAGGAAGCCCTTAGCTCCAGGCACACTGCAGCTGTTCAAGGCATCCCAAGGGGAGTACAAAAGTGCAACAACATGGCAGCTTTCACAGCTTTTTCCTTGGCACCATCCCTATACCTAGGCTGATTTATCTGCCTAGGGTTAGGGTTAGGGTTCAGCCTAGGGCTTGGATTTCTTTAACCAGGAAGCCCTGAGTTCCAGGCTTACTTCATCTGCCAAAGGCATCCCAAAGGGAGTGCAGAAGTGCCACAACATGGCTGCTTTCACGGCTTTTCCCTTAGGAAGAACCCTAATACCCGGCTGATTTACCTTCCTAGGGTTACTGTTAGGCTTAGGCCTAGGACTTTTAAAACCAGGAAGCCCTGGGCTCCAGGCACACTGCAGCTGCGAAAGGCATCCCAAGGGGAGCGCAAAAGTGACGCAACTTGGCTGCCACCACTGATATTTCCATGAGACCATCCCGAACCATAGGTTGATTTTCCTTCCTAGGCTTAAGGTTTGAGTTACGCCTAGGGTAAGGGCTCTATTAACCAGAAAGCCCTGAGTTCCAAGAACACAGCAGCTGCGAAGGACTAGCCAAGAAGAGCGCAAAAGTACCACAATATGCCTGCCTCCACAGCTTTTTCCTTGGGGACATGCCTAATTCCTGGCTGATTTGCCTTTCTCGTCTTAGGGTTGGGGTTCGGCCTAGGGCTAGGATTTTTAAAAGCAGGAAGCCCTGAGTTCCAGGCACACTGGAGCTGTGAAAGGCATCCAAAAGGGAGTGCAAAAGTGCCACAACATGGCTGCTTTCACGGCTTTTTCCTTGGCAAGAAGCCTAACACCAGGCTGACATACTTTCCCAGGGTTACTGTTAGGCTTAGGCCTAGGGCTAGGATTTTTGAAACTGGGAAGCCCTGGGCTCCAGGCACACTGCAGCTGTTCAAGGCATCCCAATGGGAGTACAAAAGTGCAACAACATGGCAGCTTTCACAGCTTTTTCCTTGGCACCATCCCTATACCTAGGCTGATTTATCTGCCTAGGGTTAGGGTTCAGCCTAGGGCTTGGATTTCTTTAACCAGGAAGCCCTGAGTTCCAGGCTTACTTCATCTGCCAAAGGCATCCCAAAGGGAGTGCAGAAGTGCCACAACATGGCTGCTTTCACGGCTTTTCCCTTAGGAAGAACCCTAATACCCGGCTGATTTACCTTCCTAGGGTTACTGTTAGGCTTAGGCCTAGGACTTTTAAAACCAGGAAGCCCTGGGCTCCAGGCACACTGCAGCTGCAAAAGGCATCCCAAGGGGAGCGCAAAAGTGACGCAACTTGGCTGCCACCACTGATATTTCCATGAGACCATCCCGAACCATAGGCTGATTTTCCTTCCTAGGGTTAAGGTTTGAGTTACGCCTAGGGTAAGGGCTCTATTAACCAGAAAGCCCTGAGTTCCAAGAACACAGCAGCTGCGAAGGACTAGCCAAGAAGAGCGCAAAAGTACCACAACATGCCTGCCTCCACAGCTTTTTCCTTGGGGACATGCCTAATTCCTGGCTGATTTGCCTTTCTCGTCTTAGGGTTGGGGTTCGGCCTAGGGCTAGGATTTTTAAAAGCAGGAAGCCCTGAGTTCCAGGCACACTGGAGCTGTGAAAGGCATCCAAAAGGGAGTGCAAAAGTGCCACAACATGGCTGCTTTCACGGCTTTTTCCTTGGCAAGAAGCCTAACATCAGGCTGATTTACTTTCCCAGGGTTACTGTTAGGCTTAGGCCTAGGGCTAGGATTTTTGAAACTAGGAAGCCCTTAGCTCCAGGCACACTGCAGCTGTTCAAGGCATCCCAAGGGGAGTACAAAAGTGCAACAACATGGCAGCTTTCACAGCTTTTTCCTTGGCACCATCCCTATACCTAGGCTGATTTATCTGCCTAGGGTTAGGGTTAGGGTTCAGCCTAGGGCTTGAATTTTTTTAACCAGGAAGCCCTGAGTTCCAGGCTTACTTCATCTGCCAAAGGCATCCCAAAGGGAGTGCAGAAGTGCCACAACATGGCTGCTTTCACGGCTTTTCCCTTAGGAAGAACCCTAATACCCGGCTGATTTACCTTCCTAGGGTTACTGTTAGGCTTAGGCCTAGGACTTTTAAAACCAGGAAGCCCTGGGCTCCAGGCACACTGCAGCTGCAAAAGGCATCCCAAGGGGAGCGCAAAAGTGACGCAACTTGGCTGCCACCACTGATATTTCCATGAGACCATCCCGAACCATAGGTTGATTTTCCTTCCTAGGGTTAAGGTTTGAGTTACGCCTAGGGTAAGGGTTCTATTAACCAGAAAGCCCTGAGTTCCAAGAACACAGCAGCTGCGAAGGACTAGCCAAGAAGAGCGCAAAAGTAGCACAACATGCCTGCCTCCACAGCTTTTTCCTTGGGGACATGCCTAATTCCTGGCTGATTTGCCTTTCTCGTCTTAGGGTTGGGGTTCGGCCTAGGGCTAGGATTTTTAAAATCAGGAAGCCCTGAGTTCCAGGCACACTGGAGCTGTGAAAGGCATCCAAAAGGGAGTGCAAAAGTGCCACAACATGGCTGCTTTCACGGCTTTTTCCTTGGCAAGAAGCCTAACACCAGGCTGACATACTTTCCCAGGGTTACTGTTAGGCTTAGGCCTAGGGCTAGGATTTTTGAAACTGGGAAGCCCTGGGCTCCAGGCACACTGCAGCTGTTCAAGGCATCCCAATGGGAGTACAAAAGTGCAACAACATGGCAGCTTTCACAGCTTTTTCCTTGGCATCATCCCTATACGTAGGCTGATTTATCTGCCTAGGGTTAGGGTTCAGCCTAGGGCTTGGATTTCTTTAACCAGGAAGCCCTGAGTTCCAGGCTTACTTCATCTGCCAAAGGCATCCCAAAGGGAGTGCAGAAGTGCCACAACATGGCTGCTTTCACGGCTTTTCCCTTAGGAAGAACCCTAATACCCGGCTGATTTACCTTCCTAGGGTTACTGTTAGGCTTAGGCCTAGGACTTTTAAAACCAGGAAGCCCTGGGCTCCAGGCACACTGCAGCTGCAAAAGGCATCCCAAGGGGAGCGCAAAAGTGACGCAACTTGGCTGCCACCACTGATATTTCCATGAGACCATCCCGAACCATAGGCTGATTTTCCTTCCTAGGGTTAAGGTTTGAGTTACGCCTAGGGTAAGGGTCTATTAACCAGAAAGCCCTGAGTTCCAAGAACACAGCAGCTGCGAAGGACTAGCCAAGAAGAGCGCAAAAGTACCACAACATGCCTGCCTCCACAGCTTTTTCCTTGGGGACATGCCTAATTCCTGGCTGATTTGCCTTTCTCGTCTTAGGGTTGGGGTTCGGCCTAGGGCTAGGATTTTTAAAAGCAGGAAGCCCTGAGTTCCAGGCACACTGGAGCTGTGAAAGGCATCCAAAAGGGAGTGCAAAAGTGCCACAACATGGCTGCTTTCACGGCTTTTTCCTTGGCAAGAAGCCTAACATCAGGCTGATTTACTTTCCCAGGGTTACTGTTAGGCTTAGGCCTAGGGCTAGGATTTTTGAAACTAGGAAGCCCTTAGCTCCAGGCACACTGCAGCTGTTCAAGGCATCCCAAGGGGAGTACAAAAGTGCAACAACATGGCAGCTTTCACAGCTTTTTCCTTGGCACCATCCCTATACCTAGGCTGATTTATCTGCCTAGGGTTAGGGTTAGGGTTCAGCCTAGGGCTTGAATTTTTTTAACCAGGAAGCCCTGAGTTCCAGGCTTACTTCATCTGCCAAAGGCATCCCAAAGGGAGTGCAGAAGTGCCACAACATGGCTGCTTTCACGGCTTTTCCCTTAGGAAGAACCCTAATACCCGGCTGATTTACCTTCCTAGGGTTACTGTTAGGCTTAGGCCTAGGACTTTTAAAACCAGGAAGCCCTGGGCTCCAGGCACACTGCAGCTGCAAAAGGCATCCCAAGGGGAGCGCAAAAGTGACGCAACTTGGCTGCCACCACTGATATTTCCATGAGACCATCCCGAACCATAGGTTGATTTTCCTTCCTAGGGTTAAGGTTTGAGTTACGCCTAGGGTAAGGGCTCTATTAACCAGAAAGCCCTGAGTTCCAAGAACACAGCAGCTGCGAAGGACTAGCCAAGAAGAGCGCAAAAGTACCACAACATGCCTGCCTCCACAGCTTTTTCCTTAGGGACATGCCTAATTCCTGGCTGATTTGCCTTTCTCGTCTTAGGGTTGGGGTTCGGCCTAGGGCTAGGATTTTTAAAAGCAGGAAGCCCTGAGTTCCAGGCACACTGCAGCTGTGAAAGGCATCCAAAAGGGAGTGCAAAAGTGCCACAACATGGCTGCTTTCACGGCTTTTTCCTTGGCAAGAAGCCTAACACCAGGCTGACATACTTTCCCAGGGTTACTGTTAGGCTTACGCCTAGGGCTAGGATTTTTGAAACTAGGAAGCCCTGGGCTCCAGGCACACTGCAGCTGTTCAAGGCATCCCAAGGGGAGTACAAAAGTGCAACAACATGGCAGCTTTCACAGCTTTTTCCTTGGCACCATCCCTATACCTAGGCTGATTTATCTGCCTAGGGTTAGGGTTAGGGTTCAGCCTAGGGCTTGGATTTCTTTAACCAGGAAGCCCTGAGTTCCAGGCTTACTTCATCTGCCAAAGGCATCCCAAAGGGAGTGCAGAAGTGCCACAACATGGCTGCTTTCACGGCTTTTCCCTTAGGAAGAACCCTAATACCCGGCTGATTTACCTTCCTAGGGTTACTGTTAGGCTTAGGCCTAGGACTTTTAAAACCAGGAAGCCCTGGGCTCCAGGCACACTGCAGCTGCAAAAGGCATCCCAAGGGGAGCGCAAAAGTGACGCAACTTGGCTGCCACCACTGATATTTCCATGAGACCATCCCGAACCATAGGCTGATTTTCCTTCCTAGGGTTAAGGTTTGAGTTACGCCTAGGGTAAGGGTTCTATTAACCAGAAAGCCCTGAGTTCCAAGAACACAGCAGCTGCGAAGGACTAGCCAAGAAGAGCGCAAAAGTAGCACAACATGCCTGCCTCCACAGCTTTTTCCTTGGGGACATGCCTAATTCCTGGCTGATTTGCCTTTCTCGTCTTAGGGTTGGGGTTCGGCCTAGGGCTAGGATTTTTAAAAGCAGGAAGCCCTGAGTTCCAGGCACACTGGAGCTGTGAAAGGCATCCAAAAGGGAGTGCAAAAGTGCCACAACATGGCTGCTTTCACGGCTTTTTCCTTGGCAAGAAGCCTAACATCAGGCTGATTTACTTTCCCAGGGTTACTGTTAGGCTTAGGCCTAGGGCTAGGATTTTTGAAACTAGGAAGCCCTTAGCTCCAGGCACACTGCAGCTGTTCAAGGCATCCCAAGGGGAGTACAAAAGTGCAACAACATGGCAGCTTTCACAGCTTTTTCCTTGGCACCATCCCTATACCTAGGCTGATTTATCTGCCTAGGGTTAGGGTTAGGGTTCAGCCTAGGGCTTGAATTTTTTTAACCAGGAAGCCCTGAGTTCCAGGCTTACTTCATCTGCCAAAGGCATCCCAAAGGGAGTGCAGAAGTGCCACAACATGGCTGCTTTCACGGCTTTTCCCTTAGGAAGAACCCTAATACCCGGCTGATTTACCTTCCTAGGGTTACTGTTAGGCTTAGGCCTAGGACTTTTAAAACCAGGAAGCCCTGTGCTCCAGGCACACTGCAGCTGCGAAAGGCATCCCAAGGGGAGCGCAAAAGTGACGCAACTTGGCTGCCACCACTGATATTTCCATGAGACCATCCCGAACCATAGGCTGATTTTCCTTCCTAGGGTTAAGGTTTGAGTTACGCCTAGGGTAAGGGCTCTATTAACCAGAAAGCCCTGAGTTCCAAGAACACAGCAGCTGCGAAGGACTAGCCAAGAAGAGCGCAAAAGTACCACAACATGCCTGCCTCCACAGCTTTTTCCTTGGGGACATGCCTAATTCCTGGCTGATTTGCCTTTCTCGTCTTAGGGTTGGGGTTCGGCCTAGGGCTAGGATTTTTAAAAGCAGGAAGCCCTGAGTTCCAGGCACACTGGAGCTGTGAAAGGCATCCAAAAGGGAGTGCAAAAGTGCCACAACATGGCTGCTTTCACGGCTTTTTCCTTGGCAAGAAGCCTAACACCAGGCTGACATACTTTCCCAGGGTTACTGTTAGGCTTAGGCCTAGGGCTAGGATTTTTAAAACTAGGAAGCCCTGGGCTCCAGGCACACTGCAGCTGTTCAAGGCATCCCAAGGGGAGTACAAAAGTGCAACAACATGGCAGCTTTCACAGCTTTTTCCTTGGCACCATCCCTATACCTAGGCTGATTTATCTGCCTAGGGTTAGGGTTAGGGTTCAGCCTAGGGCTTGAATTTTTTTAACCAGGAAGCCCTGGGCTCCAGGCACACTGCAGCTGCGAAAGGCATCCCAAGGGGAGCGCAAAAGTGACGCAACTTGGCTGCCACCACTGATATTTCCATGAGACCATCCCAAACCATAGGCTGATTTTCCTTCCTAGGGTTAAGGTTTGAGTTACGCCTAGGGTAAGGGCTCTATTAACCAGAAAGCCCTGAGTTCCAAGAACACAGCAGCTGCGAAGGACTAGCCAAGAAGAGCGCAAAAGTACCACAACATGCCTGCCTCCACAGCTTTTTCCTTGGGGACATGCCTAATTCCTGGCTGATTTGCCTTTCTCGTCTTAGGGTTGGGGTTCGGCCTAGGGCTAGGATTTTTAAAAGCAGGAAGCCCTGAGTTCCAGGCACACTGGAGCTGTGAAAGGCATCCAAAAGGGAGTGCAAAAGTGCCACAACATGGCTGCTTTCACGGCTTTTTCCTTGGCAAGAAGCCTAACACCAGGCTGACATACTTTCCCAGGGTTACTGTTAGGCTTAGGCCTAGGGCTAGGATTTTTGAAACTGGGAAGCCCTGGGCTCCAGGCACACTGCAGCTGTTCAAGGCATCCCAAGGGGAGTACAAAAGTGCAACAACATGGCAGCTTTCACAGCTTTTTCCTTGGCACCATCCCTATACCTAGGCTGATTTATCTGCCTAGGGTTAGGGTTAGGGTTCAGCCTAGGGCTTGGATTTCTTTAACCAGGAAGCCCTGAGTTCCAGGCTTACTTCATCTGCCAAAGGCATCCCAAAGGGAGTGCAGAAGTGCCACAACATGGCTGCTTTCACGGCTTTTCCCTTAGGAAGAACCCTAATACCCGGCTGATTTACCTTCCTAGGGTTACTGTTAGGCTTAGGCCTAGGACTTTTAAAACCAGGAAGCCCTGGGCTCCAGGCACACTGCAGCTGCAAAAGGCATCCCAAGGGGAGCGCAAAAGTGACGCAACTTGGCTGCCACCACTGATATTTCCATGAGACCATCCCGAACCATAGGCTGATTTTCCTTCCTAGGGTTAAGGTTTGAGTTACGCCTAGGGTAAGGGCTCTATTAACCAGAAAGCCCTGAGTTCCAAGAACACAGCAGCTGCGAAGGACTAGCCAAGAAGAGCGCAAAAGTACCACAACATGCCTGCCTCCACAGCTTTTTCCTTGGGGACATGCCTAATTCCTGGCTGATTTGCCTTTCTCGTCTTAGGGTTGGGGTTCGGCCTAGGGCTAGGATTTTTAAAAGCAGGAAGCCCTGAGTTCCAGGCACACTGGAGCTGTGAAAGGCATCCAAAAGGGAGTGCAAAAGTGCCACAACATGGCTGCTTTCACGGCTTTTTCCTTGGCAAGAAGCCTAACACCAGGCTGACATACTTTCCCAGGGTTACTGTTAGGCTTAGGCCTAGGGCTAGGATTTTTGAAACTAGGAAGCCCTGGGCTCCAGGCACACTGCAGCTGTTCAAGGCATCCCAAGGGGAGTACAAAAGTGCAACAACATGGCAGCTTTCACAGCTTTTTCCTTGGCACCATCCCTATACCTAGGCTGATTTATCTGCCTAGGGTTAGGGTTAGGGTTCAGCCTAGGGCTTGAATTTTTTTAACCAGGAAGCCCTGAGTTCCAGGCTTACTTCATCTGCCAAAGGCATCCCAAAGGGAGTGCAGAAGTGCCACAACATGGCTGCTTTCACGGCTTTTCCCTTAGGAAGAACCCTAATACCCGGCTGATTTACCTTCCTAGGGTTACTGTTAGGCTTAGGCCTAGGACTTTTAAAACCAGGAAGCCCTGGGCTCCAGGCACACTGCAGCTGCAAAAGGCATCCCAAGGGGAGCGCAAAAGTGACGCAACTTGGCTGCCACCACTGATATTTCCATGAGACCATCCCAAACCATAGGCTGATTTTCCTTCCTAGGGTTAAGGTTTGAGTTACGCCTAGGGTAAGGGCTCTATTAACCAGAAAGCCCTGAGTTCCAAGAACACAGCAGCTGCGAAGGACTAGCCAAGAAGAGCGCAAAAGTACCACAACATGCCTGCCTCCACAGCTTTTTCCTTGGGGACATGCCTAATTCCTGGCTGATTTGCCTTTCTCGTCTTAGGGTTGGGGTTCGGCCTAGGGCTAGGATTTTTAAAAGCAGGAAGCCCTGAGTTCCAGGCACACTGCAGCTGTGAAAGGCATCCAAAAGGGAGTGCAAAAGTGCCACAACATGGCTGCTTTCACGGCTTTTTCCTTGGCAAGAAGCCTAACACCAGGCTGACATACTTTCCCAGGGTTACTGTTAGGCTTAGGCCTAGGGCTAGGATTTTTGAAACTAGGAAGCCCTTAGCTCCAGGCACACTGCAGCTGTTCAAGGCATCCCAAGGGGAGTACAAAAGTGCAACAACATGGCAGTTTTCACAGCTTTTTCCTTGGCACCATCCCTATACCTAGGCTGATTTATCTGCCTAGGGTTAGGGTTAGGGTTCAGCCTAGGGCTTGGATTTCTTTAACCAGGAAGCCCTGAGTTCCAGGCTTACTTCATCTGCCAAAGGCATCCCAAAGGGAGTGCAGAAGTGCCACAACATGGCTGCTTTCACGGCTTTTCCCTTAGGAAGAACCCTAATACCCGGCTGATTTACCTTCCTAGGGTTACTGTTAGGCTTAGGCCTAGGACTTTTAAAACCAGGAAGCCCTGGGCTCCAGGCACACTGCAGCTGCAAAAGGCATCCCAAGGGGAGCGCAAAAGTGACGCAACTTGGCTGCCACCACTGATATTTCCATGAGACCATCCCGAACCATAGGTTGATTTTCCTTCCTAGGGTTAAGGTTTGAGTTACACCTAGGGTAAGGGCTCTATTAACCAGAAAGCCCTGAGTTCCAAGAACACAGCAGCTGCGAAGGACTAGCCAAGAAGAGCGCAAAAGTACCACAACATGCCTGCCTCCACAGCTTTTTCCTTGGGGACATGCCTAATTCCTGGCTGATTTGCCTTTCTCGTCTTAGGGTTGGGGTTCGGCCTAGGGCTAGGATTTTTAAAAGCAGGAAGCCCTGAGTTCCAGGCACACTGGAGCTGTGAAAGGCATCCAAAAGAGAGTGCAAAAGTGCCACAACATGGCTGCTTTCACGGCTTTTTCCTTGGCAAGACGCCTAACATCAGGCTGATTTACCTTCCCAGGGTTACTGTTAGGCTTAGGCCTAGGGCTAGGATTTTTAAAACTAGGAAGCCCTGGGCTCCAGGCACACTGCAGCTGTTCAAGGCATCCCAAGGGGAGTACAAAAGTGCAACAACATGGCAGCTTTCACAGCTTTTTCCTTGGCACCATCCCTATACCTAGGCTGATTTATCTGCCTAGGGTTAGGGTTAGGGTTCAGCCTAGGGCTTGGATTTCTTTAACCAGGAAGCCCTGAGTTCCAGGCTTACTTCATCTGCCAAAGGCATCCCAAAGGGAGTGCAGAAGTGCCACAACATGGCTGCTTTCACGGCTTTTCCCTTAGGAAGAACCCTAATACCCGGCTGATTTACCTTCCTAGGGTTACTGTTAGGCTTAGGCCTAGGACTTTTAAAACCAGGAAGCCCTGGGCTCCAGGCACACTGCAGCTGCGAAAGGCATCCCAAGGGGAGCGCAAAAGTGACGCAACTTGGCTGCCACCACTGATATTTCCATGAGACCATCCCGAACCATAGGTTGATTTTCCTTCCTAGGCTTAAGGTTTGAGTTACGCCTAGGGTAAGGGCTCTATTAACCAGAAAGCCCTGAGTTCCAAGAACACAGCAGCTGCGAAGGACTAGCCAAGAAGAGCGCAAAAGTACCACAACATGCCTGCCTCCACAACTTTTTCCTTGCGGACATGCCTAATTCCTGGCTGATTTGCCTTTCTCGTCTTAGGGTTGGGGTTCGGCCTAGGGCTAGGATTTTTAAAAGCAGGAAGCCCTGAGTTCCAGGCACACTGCAGCTGTGAAAGGCATCCAAAAGGGAGTGCAAAAGTGCCACAACATGGCTGCTTTCACGGCTTTTTCCTTGGCAAGAAGCCTAACATCAGGCTGATTTACTTTCCCAGGGTTACTGTTAGGCTTAGGCCTAGGGCTAGGATTTTTGAAACTAGGAAGCCCTTAGCTGCAGGCACACTGCAGCTGTTCAAGGCATCCCAAGGGGAGTACAAAAGTGCAACAACATGGCAGCTTTCACAGCTTTTTCCTTGGCACCATCCCTATACCTAGGCTGATTTATCTGCCTAGGGTTAGGGTTAGAGTTCAGCCTAGGGCTTGGATTTCTTTAACCAGGAAGCCCTGAGTTCCAGGCTTACTTCATCTGCCAAAGGCATCCCAAAGGGAGTGCAGAAGTGCCACAACATGGCTGCTTTCACGGCTTTTCCCTTAGGAAGAACCCTAATACCCGGCTGATTTACCTTCCTAGGGTTACTGTTAGGCTTAGGCCTAGGACTTTTAAAACCAGGAAGCCCTGGGCTCCAGGCACACTGCAGCTGCGAAAGGCATCCCAAGGGGAGCGCAAAAGTGACGCAACTTGGCTGCCACCACTGATATTTCCATGAGACCATCCCGAACCATAGGCTGATTTTCCTTCCTAGGGTTAAGGTTTGAGTTACGCCTAGGGTAAGGGTCTATTAACCAGAAAGCCCTGAGTTCCAAGAACACAGCAGCTGCGAAGGACTAGCCAAGAAGAGCGCAAAAGTACCACAACATGCCTGCCTCCACAGCTTTTTCCTTGGGGACATGCCTAATTCCTGGCTGATTTGCCTTTCTCGTCTTAGGGTTGCGGTTCGGCCTAGGGCTAGGATTTTTAAAAGCAGGAAGCCCTGAGTTCCAGGCACACTGGAGCTGTGAAAGGCATCCAAAAGAGAGTGCAAAAGTGCCACAACATGGCTGCTTTCACGGCTTTTTCCTTGGCAAGAAACCTAACATCAGGCTGATTTACTTTCCCAGGGTTACTGTTAGGCTTAGGCCTAGGGCTAGGATTTTTAAAACTAGGAAGCCCTGGGCTCCAGGCACACTGCAGCTGTTCAAGGCATCCCAAGGGGAGTACAAAAGTGCAACAACATGGCAGCTTTCACAGCTTTTTCCTTGGCACCATCCCTATACCTAGGCTGATTTATCTGCCTAGGGTTAGGGTTAGGGTTCAGCCTAGGGCTTGGATTTCTTTAACCAGGAAGCCCTGAGTTCCAGGCTTACTTCATCTGCCAAAGGCATCCCAAAGGGAGTGCAGAAGTGCCACAACATGGCTGCTTTCACGGCTTTTCCCTTAGGAAGAACCCTAATACCCGGCTGATTTACCTTCCTAGGGTTACTGTTAGGCTTAGGCCTAGGACTTTTAAAACCAGGAAGCCCTGGGCTCCAGGCACACTGCAGCTGCGAAAGGCATCCCAAGGGGAGCGCAAAAGTGACGCAACTTGGCTGCCACCACTGATATTTCCATGAGACCATCCCGAACCATAGGTTGATTTTCCTTCCTAGGGTTAAGGTTTGAGTTACGCCTAGGGTAAGGGTCTATTAACCAGAAAGCCCTGAGTTCCAAGAACACAGCAGCTGCGAAGGACTAGCCAAGAAGAGCGCAAAAGTACCACAACATGCCTGCCTCCACAGCTTTTTCCTTAGGGACATGCCTAATTCCTGGCTGATTTGCCTTTCTCGTCTTAGGGTTGGGGTTCGGCCTAGGGCTAGGATTTTTAAAAGCAGGAAGCCCTGAGTTCCAGGCACACTGCAGCTGTGAAAGGCATCCAAAAGGGAGTGCAAAAGTGCCACAACATGGCTGCTTTCACGGCTTTTTCCTTGGCAAGAAGCCTAACACCAGGCTGACATACTTTCCCAGGGTTACTGTTAGGCTTAGGCCTAGGGCTAGGATTTTTGAAACCAGGAAGCCCTGGGCTCCAGGCACACTGCAGCTGTTCAAGGCATCCCAAGGGGAGTACAAAAGTGCAACAACATGGCAGCTTTCACAGCTTTTTCCTTGACACCATCCCTATACCTAGGCTGATTTATCTGCCTAGGGTTAGGGTTAGGGTTCAGCCTAGGGCTTGGATTTCTTTAACCAGGAAGCCCTGAGTTCCAGGCTTACTTCATCTGCCAAAGGCATCCCAAAGGGAGTGCAGAAGTGCCACAACATGGCTGCTTTCACGGCTTTTCCCTTAGGAAGAACCCTAATACCCGGCTGATTTACCTTCCTAGGGTTACTGTTAGGCTTAGGCCTAGGACTTTTAAAACCAGGAAGCCCTGGGCTCCAGGCACACTGCAGCTGCGAAAGGCATCCCAAGGGGAGCGCAAAAGTGACGCAACTTGGCTGCCACCACTGATATTTCCATGAGACCATCCCGAACCATAGGCTGATTTTCCTTCCTAGGGTTAAGGTTTGAGTTACGCCTAGGGTAAGGGCTCTATTAACCAGAAAGCCCTGAGTTCCAAGAACACAGCAGCTGCAAAGGACTAGCCAAGAAGAGCGCAAAAGTACCACAACATGCCTGCCTCCACAGCTTTTTCCTTGTGGACATGCCTAATTCCTGGCTGATTTGCCTTTCTCGTCTTAGGGTTGGGGTTCGGCCTAGGGCTAGGATTTTTAAAAGCAGGAAGCCCTGAGTTCCAGGCACACTGGAGCTGTGAAAGGCATCCAAAAGGGAGTGCAAAAGTGCCACAACATGGCTGCTTTCACGGCTTTTTCCTTGGCAAGAAGCCTAACATCAGGCTGATTTACTTTCCCAGGGTTACTGTTAGGCTTAGGCCTAGGGCTAGGATTTTTGAAACTAGGAAGCCCTTAGCTCCAGGCACACTGCAGCTGTTCAAGGCATCCCAAGGGGAGTACAAAAGTGCAACAACATGGCAGCTTTCACAGCTTTTTCCTTGGCACCATCCCTATACCTAGGCTGATTTATCTGCCTAGGGTTAGGGTTAGGGTTCAGCCTAGGGCTTGGATTTCTTTAACCAGGAAGCCCTGAGTTCCAGGCTTACTTCATCTGCCAAAGGCATCCCAAAGGGAGTGCAGAAGTGCCACAACATGGCTGCTTTCACGGCTTTTCCCTTAGGAAGAACCCTAATACCCGGCTGATTTACCTTCCTAGGGTTACTGTTAGGCTTAGGCCTAGGACTTTTAAAACCAGGAAGCCCTGGGCTCCAGGCACACTGCAGCTGCGAAAGGCATCCCAAGGGGAGCGCAAAAGTGACGCAACTTGGCTGCCACCACTGATATTTCCATGAGACCATCCCGAACCATAGGTTGATTTTCCTTCCTAGGGTTAAGGTTTGAGTTACGCCTAAGGTAAGGGTCTATTAACCAGAAAGCCCTGAGTTCCAAGAACACAGCAGCTGCGAAGGACTAGCCAAGAAGAGCGCAAAAGTAGCACAAAATGCCTGCCTCCACAGCTTTTTCCTTGGGGACATGCCTAATTCCTGGCTGATTTGCCTTTCTCGTCTTAGGGTTGGGGTTCGGCCTAGGGCTAGGATTTTTAAAAGCAGGAAGCCCTGAGTTCCAGGCACACTGGAGCTGTGAAAGGCATCCAAAAGGGAGTGCAAAAGTGCCACAACATGGCTGCTTTCACGGCTTTTTCCTTGGCAAGAAGCCTAACACCAGGCTGACATACTTTCCCAGGGTTACTGTTAGGCTTAGGCCTAGGGCTAGGATTTTTGAAACTAGGAAGCCCTGGGCTCCAGGCACACTGCAGCTGTTCAAGGCATCCCAAGGGGAGTACAAAAGTGCAACAACATGGCAGCTTTCTCAGCTTTTTCCTTGGCACCATCCCTATACCTAGGCTGATTTATCTGCCTAGGGTTAGGGTTAGGGTTCAGCCTAGGGCTTGGATTTCTTTAACCAGGAAGCCCTGAGTTCCAGGCTTACTTCATCTGCCAAAGGCATCCCAAAGGGAGTGCAGAAGTGCCACAACATGGCTGCTTTCACGGCTTTTCCCTTAGGAAGAACCCTAATACCCGGCTGATTTACCTTCCTAGGGTTACTGTTAGGCTTAGGCCTAGGACTTTTAAAACCAGGAAGCCCTGGGCTCCAGGCACACTGCAGCTGCAAAAGGCATCCCAAGGGGAGCGCAAAAGTGACGCAACTTGGCTGCCACCACTGATATTTCCATGAGACCATCCTGAACCATAGGTTGATTTTCCTTCCTAGGGTTAAGGTTTGAGTTACGCCTAGGGTAAGGGCTCTATTAACCAGAAAGCCCTGAGTTCCAAGAACACAGCAGCTGCGAAGGACTAGCCAAGAAGAGCGCAAAAGTACCACAACATGCCTGCCTCCACAGCTTTTTCCTTGGGGACATGCCTAATTCCTGGCTGATTTGCCTTTCTCGTCTTAGGGTTGGGGTTCGGCCTAGGGCTAGGATTTTTAAAAGCAGGAAGCCCTGAGTTCCAGGCACACTGGAGCTGTGAAAGGCATCCAAAAGGGAGTGCAAAAGTGCCACAACATGGCTGCTTTCACGGCTTTTTCCTTGGCAAGACGCCTAACACCAGGCTGACATACTTTCCCAGGGTTACTGTTAGGCTTAGGCCTAGGGCTAGGATTTTTGAAACTAGGAAGCCCTGGGCTCCAGGCACACTGCAGCTGTTCAAGGCATCCCAAGGGGAGTACAAAAGTGCAACAACATGGCAGCTTTCACAGCTTTTTCCTTGGCACCATCCCTATACCTAGGCTGATTTATCTGCCTAGGGTTAGGGTTAGGGTTCAGCCTAGGGCTTGGATTTCTTTAACCAGGAAGCCCTGAGTTCCAGGCTTACTTCATCTGCCAAAGGCATCCCAAAGGGAGTGCAGAAGTGCCACAACATGGCTGCTTTCACGGCTTTTCCCTTAGGAAGAACCCTAATACCCGGCTGATTTACCTTCCTAGGGTTACTGTTAGGCTTAGGCCTAGGACTTTTAAAACCAGGAAGCCCTGGGCTCCAGGCACACTGCAGCTGCGAAAGGCATCCCAAGGGGAGCGCAAAAGTGACGCAACTTGGCTGCCACCACTGATATTTCCATGAGACCATCCCGAACCATAGGCTGATTTTCCTTCCTAGGGTTAAGGTTTGAGTTACGCCTAGGGTAAGGGTCTATTAACCAGAAAGCCCTGAGTTCCAAGAACACAGCAGCTGCGAAGGGCTAGCCAAGAAGAGCGCAAAAGTAGCACAACATGCCTGCCTCCACAGCTTTTTCCTTGGGGACATGCCTAATTCCTGGCTGATTTGCCTTTCTCGTCTTAGGGTTGGGGTTCGGCCTAGGGCTAGGATTTTTAAAAGCAGGAAGCCCTGAGTTCCAGGCACACTGCAGCTGTGAAAGGCATCCAAAAGGGAGTGCAAAAGTGCCACAACATGGCTGCTTTCACGGCTTTTTCCTTGGCAAGAAACCTAACATCAGGCTGATTTACTTTCCCAGGGTTACTGTTAGGCTTAGGCCTAGGGCTAGGATTTTTGAAACTAGGAAGCCCTGGGCTCCAGGCACACTGCAGCTGTTCAAGGCATCCCAAGGGGAGTACAAAAGTGCAACAACATGGCAGCTTTCACAGCTTTTTCCTTGGCACCATCCCTATACCTAGGCTGATTTATCTGCCTAGGGTTAGGGTTAGGGTTCAGCCTAGGGCTTGGATTTCTTTAACCAGGAAGCCCTGAGTTCCAGGCTTACTTCATCTGCCAAAGGCATCCCAAAGGGAGTGCAGAAGTGCCACAACATGGCTGCTTTCACGGCATTTCCCTTAGGAAGAACCCTAATACCCGGCTGATTTACCTTCCTAGGGTTACTGTTAGGCTTAGGCCTAGGACTTTTAAAACCAGGAAGCCCTGGGCTCCAGGCACACTGCAGCTGCAAAAGGCATCCCAAGGGGAGCGCAAAAGTGACGCAACTTGGCTGCCACCACTGATATTTCCATGAGACCATCCCGAACCATAGGTTGATTTTCCTTCCTAGGGTTAAGGTTTGAGTTACGCCTAGGTTAAGGGCTCTATTAACCAGAAAGCCCTGAGTTCCAAGAACACAGCAGCTGCGAAGGACTAGCCAAGAAGAGCGCAAAAGTACCACAACATGCCTGCCTCCACAGCTTTTTCCTTGGGGACATGCCTAATTCCTGGCTGATTTGCCTTTCTCGTCTTAGGGTTGGGGTTCGGCCTAGGGCTAGGATTTTTAAAAGCAGGAAGCCCTGAGTTCCAGGCACACTGCAGCTGTGAAAGGCATCCAAAAGGGAGTGCAAAAGTGCCACAACATGGCTGCTTTCACGGCTTTTTCCTTGGCAAGACGCCTAACATCAGGCTGATTTACCTTCCCAGGGTTACTGTTAGGCTTAGGCCTAGGGCTAGGATTTTTAAAACTAGGAAGGCCTTAGCTCCAGGCACACTGCAGCTGTTCAAGGCATCCCAAGCGGAGTACAAAAGTGCAACAACATGGCAGCTTTCACAGCTTTTTCCTTGGCACCATCCCTATACCTAGGCTGATTTATCTGCCTAGGGTTAGGGTTAGGGTTCAGCCTAGGGCTTGAATTTTTTTAACCAGGAAGCCCTGAGTTCCAGGCTTACTTCATCTGCCAAAGGCATCCCAAAGGGAGTGCAGAAGTGCCACAACATGGCTGCTTTCACGGCTTTTCCCTTAGGAAGAACCCTAATACCCGGCTGATTTACCTTCCTAGGGTTACTGTTAGGCTTAGGCCTAGGACTTTTAAAACCAGGAAGCCCTGGGCTCCAGGCACACTGCAGCTGCGAAAGGCATCCCAAGGGGAGCGCAAAAGTGACGCAACTTGGCTGCCACCACTGATATTTCCATGAGACCATCCCGAACCATAGGTTGATTTTCCTTCCTAGGGTTAAGGTTTGAGTTACGCCTAGGGTAAGGGCTCTATTAACCAGAAAGCCCTGAGTTCCAAGAACACAGCAGCTGCGAAGGACTAGCCAAGAAGAGCGCAAAAGTACCACAACATGCCTGCCTCCACAGCTTTTTCCTTGGGGACATGCCTAATTCCTGGCTGATTTGCCTTTCTCGTCTTAGGGTTGGGGTTCGGCCTAGGGCTAGGATTTTTAAAAGCAGGAAGCCCTGAGTTCCAGGCACACTGGAGCTGTGAAAGGCATCCAAAAGGGAGTGCAAAAGTGCCACAACATGGCTGCTTTCACGGCTTTTTCCTTGGCAAGAAGCCTAACACCAGGCTGACATACTTTCCCAGGGTTACTGTTAGGCTTAGGCCTAGGGCTAGGATTTTTGAAACTAGGAAGCCCTGGGCTCCAGGCACACTGCAGCTGTTCAAGGCATCCCAAGGGGAGTACAAAAGTGCAACAACATGGCAGCTTTCACAGCTTTTTCCTTGGCACCATCCCTATACCTAGGCTGATTTATCTGCCTAGGGTTAGGGTTAGGGTTCAGCCTAGGGCTTGGATTTCTTTAACCAGGAAGCCCTGAGTTCCAGGCTTACTTCATCTGCCAAAGGCATCCCAAAGGGAGTGCAGAAGTGCCACAACATGGCTGCTTTCACGGCTTTTCCCTTAGGAAGAACCCTAATACCCGGCTGATTTACCTTCCTAGGGTTACTGTTAGGCTTAGGCCTAGGACTTTTAAAACCAGGAAGCCCTGGGCTCCAGGCACACTGCAGCTGCAAAAGGCATCCCAAGGGGAGCGCAAAAGTGACGCAACTTGGCTGCCACCACTGATATTTCCATGAGACCATCCCGAACCATAGGCTGATTTTCCTTCCTAGGGTTAAGGTTTGAGTTACGCCTAGGGTAAGGGCTCTATTAACCAGAAAGCCCTGAGTTCCAAGAACACAGCAGCTGCGAAGGACTAGCCAAGAAGAGCGCAAAAGTACCACAACATGCCTGCCTCCACAGCTTTTTCCTTGGGGACATGCCTAATTCCTGGCTGATTTGCCTTTCTCGTCTTAGGGTTGGGGTTCGGCCTAGGGCTAGGATTTTTAAAAGCAGGAAGCCCTGAGTTCCAGGCACACTGCAGCTGTGAAAGGCATCCAAAAGGGAGTGCAAAAGTGCCACAACATGGCTGCTTTCACGGCTTTTTCCTTGGCAAGAAGCCTAACATCAGGCTGATTTACTTTCCCAGGGTTACTGTTAGGCTTAGGCCTAGGGCTAGGATTTTTGAAACTAGGAAGCCCTTAGCTCCAGGCACACTGCAGCTGTCCAAGGCATCCCATGGGGAGTACAAAAGTGCAACAACATGGCAGCTTTCACAGCTTTTTCCTTGGCACCATCCCTATACCTAGGCTGATTTATCTGCCTAGGGTTAGGGTTAGGCTTCAGCCTAGGGCTTGGATTTCTTTAACCAGGAAGCCCTGAGTTCCAGGCTTACTTCATCTGCCAAAGGCATCCCAAAGGGAGTGCAGAAGTGCCACAACATGGCTGCTTTCATGGCTTTTCCCTTAGGAAGAACCCTAATACCCGGCTGATTTACCTTCCTAGGGTTACTGTTAGGCTTAGGCCTAGGACTTTTAAAACCAGGAAGCCCTGGGCTCCAGGCACACTGCAGCTGCGAAAGGCATCCCAAGGGGAGCGCAAAAGTGACGCAACTTGGCTGCCACCACTGATATTTCCATGAGACCATCCCGAACCATAGGCTGATTTTCCTTCCTAGGGTTAAGGTTTGAGTTACGCCTAGGGTAAGGGTCTATTAACCAGAAAGCCCTGAGTTCCAAGAACACAGCAGCTGCGATGGACTAGCCAAGAAGAGCGCAAAAGTACCACAACATGCCTGCCTCCACAGCTTTTTCCTTGGGGACATGCCTAATTCCTGGCTGATTTGCCTTTCTCGTCTTAGGGTTGGGGTTCGGCCTAGGGCTAGGATTTTTAAAAGCAGGAAGCCCTGAGTTCCAGGCACACTGGAGCTGTGAAAGGCATCCAAAAGGGAGTGCAAAAGTGCCACAACATGGCCGCTTTCACGGCTTTTTCCTTGGCAAGACGCCTAACATCAGGCTGATTTACCTTCCCAGGGTTACTGTTAGGCTTAGGCCTAGGGCTAGGATTTTTAAAACTAGGAAGCCCTTAGCTCCAGGCACACTGCAGCTGTTCAAGGCATCCCAAGGGGAGTACAAAAGTGCAACAACATGGCAGCTTTCACAGCTTTTTCCTTGGCACCATCCCTATACCTAGGCTGATTTATCTGCCTAGGGTTAGGGTTAGGGTTCAGCCTAGGGCTTGAATTTTTTTAACCAGGAAGCCCTGAGTTCCAGGCTTACTTCATCTGCCAAAGGCATCCCAAAGGGAGTGCAGAAGTGCCACAACATGGCTGCTTTCACGGCTTTTCCCTTAGGAAGAACCCTAATACCCGGCTGATTTACCTTCCTAGGGTTACTGTTAGGCTTAGGCCTAGGACTTTTAAAACCAGGAAGCCCTGGGCTCCAGGCACACTGCAGCTGCAAAAGGCATCCCAAGGGGAGCGCAAAAGTGACGCAACTTGGCTGCCACCACTGATATTTCCATGAGACCATCCCGAACCATAGGCTGATTTTCCTTCCTAGGGTTAAGGTTTGAGTTACGCCTAGGGTAAGGGTTCTATTAACCAGAAAGCCCTGAGTTCCAAGAACACAGCAGCTGCGAAGGACTAGCCAAGAAGAGCGCAAAAGTACCACAACATGCCTGCCTCCACAGCTTTTTCCTTGGGGACATGCCTAATTCCTGGCTGATTTGCCTTTCTCGTCTTAGGGTTGGGGTTCGGCCTAGGGCTAGGATTTTTAAAAGCAGGAAGCCCTGAGTTCCAGGCACACTGGAGCTGTGAAAGGCATCCAAAAGGGAGTGCAAAAGTGCCACAACATGGCTGCTTTCACAGCTTTTTCCTTGGCAAGAAGCCTAACACCAGGCTGATTTACTTTCCCAGGGTTACTGTTAGGCTTAGGCCTAGGGCTAGGATTTTTGAAACTAGGAAGCCCTGGGCTCCAGGCACACTGCAGCTGTTCAAGGCATCCCAAGGGGAGTACAAAAGTGCAACAACATGGCAGCTTTCTCAGCTTTTTCCTTGGCACCATCCCTATACCTAGGCTGATTTATCTGCCTAGGGTTAGGGTTAGGGTTCAGCCTAGGGCTTGGATTTCTTTAACCAGGAAGCCCTGAGTTCCAGGCTTACTTCATCTGCCAAAGGCATCCCAAAGGGAGTGCAGAAGTGCCACAACATGGCTGCTTTCACGGCTTTTCCCTTAGGAAGAACCCTAATACCCGGCTGATTTACCTTCCTAGGGTTACTGTTAGGCTTAGGCCTAGGACTTTTAAAACCAGGAAGCCCTGGGCTCCAGGCACACTGCAGCTGCAAAAGGCATCCCAAGGGGAGCGCAAAAGTGACGCAACTTGGCTGCCACCACTGATATTTCCATGAGACCATCCTGAACCATAGGTTGATTTTCCTTCCTAGGGTTAAGGTTTGAGTTACGCCTAGGGTAAGGGCTCTATTAACCAGAAAGCCCTGAGTTCCAAGAACACAGCAGCTGCGAAGGACTAGCCAAGAAGAGTGCAAAAGTACCACAACATGCCTGCCTCCACAGCTTTTTCCTTGGGGACATGCCTAATTCCTGGCTGATTTGCCTTTCTCGTCTTAGGGTTGGGGTTCGGCCTAGGGCTAGGATTTTTAAAAGCAGGAAGCCCTGAGTTCCAGGCACACTGGAGCTGTGAAAGGCATCCAAAAGGGAGTGCAAAAGTGCCACAACATGGCTGCTTTCACGGCTTTTTCCTTGGCAAGACGCCTAACACCAGGCTGACATACTTTCCCAGGGTTACTGTTAGGCTTAGGCCTAGGGCTAGGATTTTTGAAACTAGGAAGCCCTGGGCTCCAGGCACACTGCAGCTGTTCAAGGCATCCCAAGGGGAGTACAAAAGTGCAACAACATGGCAGCTTTCACAGCTTTTTCCTTGGCACCATCCCTATACCTAGGCTGATTTATCTGCCTAGGGTTAGGGTTAGGGTTCAGCCTAGGGCTTGGATTTCTTTAACCAGGAAGCCCTGAGTTCCAGGCTTACTTCATCTGCCAAAGGCATCCCAAAGGGAGTGCAGAAGTGCCACAACATGGCTGCTTTCACGGCTTTTCCCTTAGGAAGAACCCTAATACCCGGCTGATTTACCTTCCTAGGGTTACTGTTAGGCTTAGGCCTAGGACTTTTAAAACCAGGAAGCCCTGGGCTCCAGGCACACTGCAGCTGCAAAAGGCATCCCAAGGGGAGCGCAAAAGTGACGCAACTTGGCTGCCACCACTGATATTTCCATGAGACCATCCCGAACCATAGGCTGATTTTCCTTCCTAGGCTTAAGGTTTGAGTTACGCCTAGGGTAAGGGTCTATTAACCAGAAAGCCCTGAGTTCCAAGAACACAGCAGCTGCGAAGGGCTAGCCAAGAAGAGCGCAAAAGTAGCACAACATGCCTGCCTCCACAGCTTTTTCCTTGGGGACATGCCTAATTCCTGGCTGATTTGCCTTTCTCGTCTTAGGGTTGGGGTTCGGCCTAGGGCTAGGATTTTTAAAAGCAGGAAGCCCTGAGTTCCAGGCACACTGCAGCTGTGAAAGGCATCCAAAAGGGAGTGCAAAAGTGCCACAACATGGCTGCTTTCACGGCTTTTTCCTTGGCAAGAAACCTAACATCAGGCTGATTTACTTTCCCAGGGTTACTGTTAGGCTTAGGCCTAGGGCTAGGATTTTTGAAACTAGGAAGCCCTGGGCTCCAGGCACACTGCAGCTGTTCAAGGCATCCCAAGGGGAGTACAAAAGTGCAACAACATGGCAGCTTTCACAGCTTTTTCCTTGGCACCATCCCTATACCTAGGCTGATTTATCTGCCTAGGGTTAGGGTTAGGGTTCAGCCTAGGGCTTGGATTTCTTTAACCAGGAAGCCCTGACTTCCAGGCTTACTTCATCTGCCAAAGGCATCCCAAAGGGAGTGCAGAAGTGCCACAACATGGCTGCTTTCACGGCATTTCCCTTAGGAAGAACCCTAATACCCGGCTGATTTACCTTCCTAGGGTTACTGTTAGGCTTAGGCCTAGGACTTTTAAAACCAGGAAGCCCTGGGCTCCAGGCACACTGCAGCTGCAAAAGGCATCCCAAGGGGAGCGCAAAAGTGACGCAACTTGGCTGCCACCACTGATATTTCCATGAGACCATCCCGAACCATAGGTTGATTTTCCTTCCTAGGGTTAAGGTTTGAGTTACGCCTAGGTTAAGGGCTCTATTAACCAGAAAGCCCTGAGTTCCAAGAACACAGCAGCTGCGAAGGACTAGCCAAGAAGAGCGCAAAAGTACCACAACATGCCTGCCTCCACAGCTTTTTCCTTGGGGACATGCCTAATTCCTGGCTGATTTGCCTTTCTCGTCTTAGGGTTGGGGTTCGGCCTAGGGCTAGGATTTTTAAAAGCAGGAAGCCCTGAGTTCCAGGCACACTGGAGCTGTGAAAGGCATCCAAAAGGGAGTGCAAAAGTGCCACAACATGGCTGCTTTCACGGCTTTTTCCTTGGCAAGACGCCTAACATCAGGCTGATTTACCTTCCCAGGGTTACTGTTAGGCTTAGGCCTAGGGCTAGGATTTTTAAAACTAGGAAGGCCTTAGCTCCAGGCACACTGCAGCTGTTCAAGGCATCCCAAGCGGAGTACAAAAGTGCAACAACATGGCAGCTTTCACAGCTTTTTCCTTGGCACCATCCCTATACCTAGGCTGATTTATCTGCCTAGGGTTAGGGTTAGGGTTCAGCCTAGGGCTTGAATTTTTTTAACCAGGAAGCCCTGAGTTCCAGGCTTACTTCATCTGCCAAAGGCATCCCAAAGGGAGTGCAGAAGTGCCACAACATGGCTGCTTTCACGGCTTTTCCCTTAGGAAGAACCCTAATACCCGGCTGATTTACCTTCCTAGGGTTACTGTTAGGCTTAGGCCTAGGACTTTTAAAACCAGGAAGCCCTGGGCTCCAGGCACACTGCAGCTGCGAAAGGCATCCCAAGGGGAGCGCAAAAGTGACGCAACTTGGCTGCCACCACTGATATTTCCATGAGACCATCCCGAACCATAGGTTGATTTTCCTTCCTAGGGTTAAGGTTTGAGTTACGCCTAGGGTAAGGGCTCTATTAACCAGAAAGCCCTGAGTTCCAAGAACACAGCAGCTGCGAAGGACTAGCCAAGAAGAGCGCAAAAGTACCACAACATGCCTGCCTCCACAGCTTTTTCCTTGGGGACATGCCTAATTCCTGGCTGATTTGCCTTTCTCGTCTTAGGGTTGGGGTTCGGCCTAGGGCTAGGATTTTTAAAAGCAGGAAGCCCTGAGTTCCAGGCACACTGGAGCTGTGAAAGGCATCCAAAAGGGAGTGCAAAAGTGCCACAACATGGCTGCTTTCACGGCTTTTTCCTTGGCAAGAAGCCTAACACCAGGCTGACATACTTTCCCAGGGTTACTGTTAGGCTTAGGCCTAGGGCTAGGATTTTTGAAACTAGGAAGCCCTGGGCTCCAGGCACACTGCAGCTGTTCAAGGCATCCCAAGGGGAGTACAAAAGTGCAACAACATGGCAGCTTTCACAGCTTTTTCCTTGGCACCATCCCTATACCTAGGCTGATTTATCTGCCTAGGGTTAGGGTTAGGGTTCAGCCTAGGGCTTGGATTTCTTTAACCAGGAAGCCCTGAGTTCCAGGCTTACTTCATCTGCCAAAGGCATCCCAAAGGGAGTGCAGAAGTGCCACAACATGGCTGCTTTCACGGCTTTTCC
Source organism: Ammospiza caudacuta (assembly GCF_027887145.1). Classification (NCBI taxonomy): domain Eukaryota; kingdom Metazoa; phylum Chordata; class Aves; order Passeriformes; family Passerellidae; genus Ammospiza; species Ammospiza caudacuta. The sequence goes on along the minus strand of NW_026682963.1, from coordinate 52,480 downwards.
CTTAGGAAGAACCCTAATACCCGGCTGATTTACCTTCCTAGGGTTACTGTTAGGCTTAGGCCTAGGACTTTTAAAACCAGGAAGCCCTGGGCTCCAGGCACACTGCAGCTGCAAAAGGCATCCCAAGGGGAGCGCAAAAGTGACGCAACTTGGCTGCCACCACTGATATTTCCATGAGACCATCCCGAACCATAGGCTGATTTTCCTTCCTAGGGTTAAGGTTTGAGTTACGCCTAGGGTAAGGGCTCTATTAACCAGAAAGCCCTGAGTTCCAAGAACACAGCAGCTGCGAAGGACTAGCCAAGAAGAGCGCAAAAGTACCACAACATGCCTGCCTCCACAGCTTTTTCCTTGGGGACATGCCTAATTCCTGGCTGATTTGCCTTTCTCGTCTTAGGGTTGGGGTTCGGCCTAGGGCTAGGATTTTTAAAAGCAGGAAGCCCTGAGTTCCAGGCACACTGCAGCTGTGAAAGGCATCCAAAAGGGAGTGCAAAAGTGCCACAACATGGCTGCTTTCACGGCTTTTTCCTTGGCAAGAAGCCTAACATCAGGCTGATTTACTTTCCCAGGGTTACTGTTAGGCTTAGGCCTAGGGCTAGGATTTTTGAAACTAGGAAGCCCTTAGCTCCAGGCACACTGCAGCTGTCCAAGGCATCCCATGGGGAGTACAAAAGTGCAACAACATGGCAGCTTTCACAGCTTTTTCCTTGGCACCATCCCTATACCTAGGCTGATTTATCTGCCTAGGGTTAGGGTTAGGCTTCAGCCTAGGGCTTGGATTTCTTTAACCAGGAAGCCCTGAGTTCCAGGCTTACTTCATCTGCCAAAGGCATCCCAAAGGGAGTGCAGAAGTGCCACAACATGGCTGCTTTCATGGCTTTTCCCTTAGGAAGAACCCTAATACCCGGCTGATTTACCTTCCTAGGGTTACTGTTAGGCTTAGGCCTAGGACTTTTAAAACCAGGAAGCCCTGGGCTCCAGGCACACTGCAGCTGCGAAAGGCATCCCAAGGGGAGCGCAAAAGTGACGCAACTTGGCTGCCACCACTGATATTTCCATGAGACCATCCCGAACCATAGGCTGATTTTCCTTCCTAGGGTTAAGGTTTGAGTTACGCCTAGGGTAAGGGTCTATTAACCAGAAAGCCCTGAGTTCCAAGAACACAGCAGCTGCGATGGACTAGCCAAGAAGAGCGCAAAAGTAGCACAACATGCCTGCCTCCACAGCTTTTTCCTTGGGGACATGCCTAATTCCTGGCTGATTTGCCTTTCTCGTCTTAGGGTTGGGGTTCGGCCTAGGGCTAGGATTTTTAAAAGCAGGAAGCCCTGAGTTCCAGGCACACTGGAGCTGTGAAAGGCATCCAAAAGGGAGTGCAAAAGTGCCACAACATGGCTGCTTTCACGGCTTTTTCCTTGGCAAGACGCCTAACATCAGGCTGATTTACCTTCCCAGGGTTACTGTTAGGCTTAGGCCTAGGGCTAGGATTTTTAAAACTAGGAAGCCCTTAGCTCCAGGCACACTGCAGCTGTTCAAGGCATCCCAAGGGGAGTACAAAAGTGCAACAACATGGCAGCTTTCACAGCTTTTTCCTTGGCACCATCCCTATACCTAGGCTGATTTATCTGCCTAGGGTTAGGGTTAGGGTTCAGCCTAGGGCTTGAATTTTTTTAACCAGGAAGCCCTGAGTTCCAGGCTTACTTCATCTGCCAAAGGCATCCCAAAGGGAGTGCAGAAGTGCCACAACATGGCTGCTTTCACGGCTTTTCCCTTAGGAAGAACCCTAATACCCGGCTGATTTACCTTCCTAGGGTTACTGTTAGGCTTAGGCCTAGGACTTTTAAAACCAGGAAGCCCTGGGCTCCAGGCACACTGCAGCTGCAAAAGGCATCCCAAGGGGAGCGCAAAAGTGACGCAACTTGGCTGCCACCACTGATATTTCCATGAGACCATCCCGAACCATAGGCTGATTTTCCTTCCTAGGGTTAAGGTTTGAGTTACGCCTAGGGTAAGGGTTCTATTAACCAGAAAGCCCTGAGTTCCAAGAACACAGCAGCTGCGAAGGACTAGCCAAGAAGAGCGCAAAAGTACCACAACATGCCTGCCTCCACAGCTTTTTCCTTGGGGACATGCCTAATTCCTGGCTGATTTGCCTTTCTCGTCTTAGGGTTGGGGTTCGGCCTAGGGCTAGGATTTTTAAAAGCAGGAAGCCCTGAGTTCCAGGCACACTGGAGCTGTGAAAGGCATCCAAAAGGGAGTGCAAAAGTGCCACAACATGGCTGCTTTCACAGCTTTTTCCTTGGCAAGAAGCCTAACACCAGGCTGATTTACTTTCCCAGGGTTACTGTTAGGCTTAGGCCTAGGGCTAGGATTTTTGAAACTAGGAAGCCCTGGGCTCCAGGCACACTGCAGCTGTTCAAGGCATCCCAAGGGGAGTACAAAAGTGCAACAACATGGCAGCTTTCACAGCTTTTTCCTTGGCACCATCCCTATACCTAGGCTGATTTATCTGCCTAGGGTTAGGGTTAGGGTTCAGCCTAGGGCTTGGATTTCTTTAACCAGGAAGCCCTGAGTTCCAGGCTTACTTCATCTGCCAAAGGCATCCCAAAGGGAGTGCAGAAGTGCCACAACATGGCTGCTTTCACGGCTTTTCCCTTAGGAAGAACCCTAATACCCGGCTGATTTACCTTCCTAGGGTTACTGTTAGGCTTAGGCCTAGGACTTTTAAAACCAGGAAGCCCTGGGCTCCAGGCACACTGCAGCTGCGAAAGGCATCCCAAGGGGAGCGCAAAAGTGACGCAACTTGGCTGCCACCACTGATATTTCCATGAGACCATCCCGAACCATAGGCTGATTTTCCTTCCTAGGGTTAAGGTTTGAGTTACGCCTAGGGTAAGGGCTCTATTAACCAGAAAGCCCTGAGTTCCAAGAACACAGCAGCTGCGAAGGGCTAGCCAAGAAGAGCGCAAAAGTAGCACAACATGCCTGCCTCCACAGCTTTTTCCTTGGGGACATGCCTAATTCCTGGCTGATTTGCCTTTCTCGTCTTAGGGTTGGGGTTCGGCCTAGGGCTAGGATTTTTAAAAGCAGGAAGCCCTGAGTTCCAGGCACACTGCAGCTGTGAAAGGCATCCAAAAGGGAGTGCAAAAGTGCCACAACATGGCTGCTTTCACGGCTTTTTCCTTGGCAAGAAACCTAACATCAGGCTGATTTACTTTCCCAGGGTTACTGTTAGGCTTAGGCCTAGGGCTAGGATTTTTGAAACTAGGAAGCCCTGGGCTCCAGGCACACTGCAGCTGTTCAAGGCATCCCAAGGGGAGTACAAAAGTGCAACAACATGGCAGCTTTCACAGCTTTTTCCTTGGCACCATCCCTATACCTAGGCTGATTTATCTGCCTAGGGTTAGGGTTAGGGTTCAGCCTAGGGCTTGGATTTCTTTAACCAGGAAGCCCTGAGTTCCAGGCTTACTTCATCTGCCAAAGGCATCCCAAAGGGAGTGCAGAAGTGCCACAACATGGCTGCTTTCACGGCATTTCCCTTAGGAAGAACCCTAATACCCGGCTGATTTACCTTCCTAGGGTTACTGTTAGGCTTAGGCCTAGGACTTTTAAAACCAGGAAGCCCTGGGCTCCAGGCACACTGCAGCTGCAAAAGGCATCCCAAGGGGAGCGCAAAAGTGACGCAACTTGGCTGCCACCACTGATATTTCCATGAGACCATCCCGAACCATAGGTTGATTTTCCTTCCTAGGGTTAAGGTTTGAGTTACGCCTAGGTTAAGGGCTCTATTAACCAGAAAGCCCTGAGTTCCAAGAACACAGCAGCTGCGAAGGACTAGCCAAGAAGAGCGCAAAAGTACCACAACATGCCTGCCTCCACAGCTTTTTCCTTGGGGACATGCCTAATTCCTGGCTGATTTGCCTTTCTCGTCTTAGGGTTGGGGTTCGGCCTAGGGCTAGGATTTTTAAAAGCAGGAAGCCCTGAGTTCCAGGCACACTGCAGCTGTGAAAGGCATCCAAAAGGGAGTGCAAAAGTGCCACAACATGGCTGCTTTCACGGCTTTTTCCTTGGCAAGAAGCCTAACACCAGGCTGACATACTTTCCCAGGGTTACTATTAGGCTTAGGCCTAGGGCTAGGATTTTTGAAACTAGGAAGCCCTTAGCTCCAGGCACACTGCAGCTGTTCAAGGCATCCCAAGGGGAGTACAAAAGTGCAACAACATGGCAGCTTTCACAGCTTTTTCCTTGGCACCATCCCTATACCTAGGCTGATTTATCTGCCTAGGGTTAGGGTTAGAGTTCAGCCTAGGGCTTGGATTTCTTTAACCAGGAAGCCCTGAGTTCCAGGCTTACTTCATCTGCCAAAGGCATCCCAAAGGGAGTGCAGAAGTGCCACAACATGGCTGCTTTCACGGCTTTTCCCTTAGGAAGAACCCTAATACCCGGCTGATTTACCTTCCTAGGGTTACTGTTAGGCTTAGGCCTAGGACTTTTAAAACCAGGAAGCCCTGGGCTCCAGGCACACTGCAGCTGCGAAAGGCATCCCAAGGGGAGCGCAAAAGTGACGCAACTTGGCTGCCACCACTGATATTTCCATGAGACCATCCCGAACCATAGGCTGATTTTCCTTCCTAGGGTTAAGGTTTGAGTTACGCCTAGGGTAAGGGTTCTATTAACCAGAAAGCCCTGAGTTCCAAGAACACAGCAGCTGCGAAGGACTAGCCAAGAAGAGCGCAAAAGTAGCACAACATGCCTGCCTCCACAGCTTTTTCCTTGGGGACATGCCTAATTCCTGGCTGATTTGCCTTTCTCGTCTTAGGGTTGGGGTTCGGCCTAGGGCTAGGATTTTTAAAAGCAGGAAGCCCTGAGTTCCAGGCACACTGGAGCTGTGAAAGGCATCCAAAAGGGAGTGCAAAAGTGCCACAACATGGCTGCTTTCACGGCTTTTTCCTTGGCAAGAAGCCTAACATCAGGCTGATTTACTTTCCCAGGGTTACTGTTAGGCTTAGGCCTAGGGCTAGGATTTTTGAAACTAGGAAGCCCTTAGCTCCAGGCACACTGCAGCTGTTCAAGGCATCCCAAGGGGAGTACAAAAGTGCAACAACATGGCAGCTTTCACAGCTTTTTCCTTGGCACCATCCCTATACCTAGGCTGATTTATCTGCCTAGGGTTAGGGTTAGGGTTCAGCCTAGGGCTTGGATTTCTTTAACCAGGAAGCCCTGAGTTCCAGGCTTACTTCATCTGCCAAAGGCATCCCAAAGGGAGTGCAGAAGTGCCACAACATGGCTGCTTTCATGGCTTTTCCCTTAGGAAGAACCCTAATACCCGGCTGATTTACCTTCCTAGGGTTACTGTTAGGCTTAGGCCTAGGACTTTTAAAACCAGGAAGCCCTGGGCTCCAGGCACACTGCAGCTGCGAAAGGCATCCCAAGGGGAGCGCAAAAGTGACGCAACTTGGCTGCCACCACTGATATTTCCATGAGACCATCCCGAACCATAGGCTGATTTTCCTTCCTAGGGTTAAGGTTTGAGTTACGCCTAGGGTAAGGCCTCTATTAACCAGAAAGCCCTGAGTTCCAAGAACACAGCAGCTGCGATGGACTAGCCAAGAAGAGCGCAAAAGTAGCACAACATGCCTGCCTCCACAGCTTTTTCCTTGGGGACATGCCTAATTCCTGGCTGATTTGCCTTTCTCGTCTTAGGGTTGGGGTTCGGCCTAGGGCTAGGATTTTTAAAAGCAGGAAGCCCTGAGTTCCAGGCACACTGGAGCTGTGAAAGGCATCCAAAAGGGAGTGCAAAAGTGCCACAACATGGCTGCTTTCACGGCTTTTTCCTTGGCAAGAAGCCTAACATCAGGCTGATTTACTTTCCCAGGGTTACTGTTAGGCTTAGGCCTAGGGCTAGGATTTTTAAAACTAGGAAGGCCTTAGCTCCAGGCACACTGCAGCTGTTCAAGGCATCCCAAGGGGAGTACAAAAGTGCAACAACATGGCAGCTTTCACAGCTTTTTCCTTGGCACCATCCCTATACCTAGGCTGATTTATCTGCCTAGGGTTAGGGTTAGGGTTCAGCCTAGGGCTTGAATTTTTTTAACCAGGAAGCCCTGAGTTCCAGGCTTACTTCATCTGCCAAAGGCATCCCAAAGGGAGTGCAGAAGTGCCACAACATGGCTGCTTTCACGGCTTTTCCCTTAGGAAGAACCCTAATACCCGGCTGATTTACCTTCCTAGGGTTACTGTTAGGCTTAGGCCTAGGACTTTTAAAACCAGGAAGCCCTGGGCTCCAGGCACACTGCAGCTGCGAAAGGCATCCCAAGGGGAGCGCAAAAGTGACGCAACTTGGCTGCCACCACTGATATTTCCATGAGACCATAACGAACCATAGGTTGATTTTCCTTCCTAGGGTTAAGGTTTGAGTTACGCCTAGGGTAAGGGCTCTATTAACCAGAAAGCCCTGAGTTCCAAGAACACAGCAGCTGCGAAGGACTAGCCAAGAAGAGCGCAAAAGTACCACAACATGCCTGCCTCCACAGCTTTTTCCTTGGGGACATGCCTAATTCCTGGCTGATTTGCCTTTCTCGTCTTAGGGTTGGGGTTCGGCCTAGGGCTAGGATTTTTAAAAGCAGGAAGCCCTGAGTTCCAGGCACACTGGAGCTGTGAAAGGCATCCAAAAGGGAGTGCAAAAGTGCCACAACATGGCTGCTTTCACGGCTTTTTCCTTGGCAAGAAGCCTAACACCAGGCTGATTTACTTTCCCAGGGTTACTGTTAGGCTTAGGCCTAGGGCTAGGATTTTTGAAACTAGGAAGCCCTTAGCTCCAGGCACACTGCAGCTGTTCAAGGCATCCCAAGGGGAGTACAAAAGTGCAACAACATGGCAGCTTTCACAGCTTTTTCCTTGGCACCATCCCTATACCTAGGCTGATTTATCTGCCTAGGGTTAGGGTTAGGGTTCAGCCTAGGGCTTGGATTTCTTTAACCAGGAAGCCCTGAGTTCCAGGCTTACTTCATCTGCCAAAGGCATCCCAAAGGGAGTGCAGAAGTGCCACAACATGGCTGCTTTCACGGCTTTTCCCTTAGGAAGAACCCTAATACCCGGCTGATTTACCTTCCTAGGGTTACTGTTAGGCTTAGGCCTAGGACTTTTAAAACCAGGAAGCCCTGGGCTCCAGGCACACTGCAGCTGCAAAAGGCATCCCAAGGGGAGCGCAAAAGTGACGCAACTTGGCTGCCACCACTGATATTTCCATGAGACCATCCCGAACCATAGGCTGATTTTCCTTCCTAGGGTTAAGGTTTGAGTTACGCCTAGGGTAAGGGCTCTATTAACCAGAAAGCCCTGAGTTCCAAGAACACAGCAGCTGCGAAGGACTAGCCAAGAAGAGCGCAAAAGTACCACAACATGCCTGCCTCCACAGCTTTTTCCTTGGGGACATGCCTAATTCCTGGCTGATTTGCCTTTCTCGTCTTAGGGTTGGGGTTCGGCCTAGGGCTAGGATTTTTAAAAGCAGGAAGCCCTGAGTTCCAGGCACACTGCAGCTGTGAAAGGCATCCAAAAGGGAGTGCAAAAGTGCCACAACATGGCTGCTTTCACGGCTTTTTCCTTGGCAAGAAGCCTAACATCAGGCTGATTTACTTTCCCAGGGTTACTGTTAGGCTTAGGCCTAGGGCTAGGATTTTTGAAACTAGGAAGCCCTTAGCTCCAGGCACACTGCAGCTGTCCAAGGCATCCCATGGGGAGTACAAAAGTGCAACAACATGGCAGCTTTCACAGCTTTTTCCTTGGCACCATCCCTATACCTAGGCTGATTTATCTGCCTAGGGTTAGGGTTAGGGTTCAGCCTAGGGCTTGGATTTCTTTAACCAGGAAGCCCTGAGTTCCAGGCTTACTTCATCTGCCAAAGGCATCCCAAAGGGAGTGCAGAAGTGCCACAACATGGCTGCTTTCATGGCTTTTCCCTTAGGAAGAACCCTAATACCCGGCTGATTTACCTTCCTAGGGTTACTGTTAGGCTTAGGCCTAGGACTTTTAAAACCAGGAAGCCCTGGGCTCCAGGCACACTGCAGCTGCGAAAGGCATCCCAAGGGGAGCGCAAAAGTGACGCAACTTGGCTGCCACCACTGATATTTCCATGAGACCATCCCGAACCATAGGCTGATTTTCCTTCCTAGGGTTAAGGTTTGAGTTACGCCTAGGGTAAGGGTCTATTAACCAGAAAGCCCTGAGTTCCAAGAACACAGCAGCTGCGATGGACTAGCCAAGAAGAGCGCAAAAGTAGCACAACATGCCTGCCTCCACAGCTTTTTCCTTGGGGACATGCCTAATTCCTGGCTGATTTGCCTTTCTCGTCTTAGGGTTGGGGTTCGGCCTAGGGCTAGGATTTTTAAAAGCAGGAAGCCCTGAGTTCCAGGCACACTGGAGCTGTGAAAGGCATCCAAAAGGGAGTGCAAAAGTGCCACAACATGGCTGCTTTCACGGCTTTTTCCTTGGCAAGAAGCCTAACACCAGGCTGATTTACCTTCCCAGGGTTACTGTTAGGCTTAGGCCTAGGGCTAGGATTTTTAAAACTAGGAAGCCCTTAGCTCCAGGCACACTGCAGCTGTTCAAGGCATCCCAAGGGGAGTACAAAAGTGCAACAACATGGCAGCTTTCACAGCTTTTTCCTTGGCACCATCCCTATACCTAGGCTGATTTATCTGCCTAGGGTTAGGGTTAGGGTTCAGCCTAGGGCTTGAATTTTTTTAACCAGGAAGCCCTGAGTTCCAGGCTTACTTCATCTGCCAAAGGCATCCCAAAGGGAGTGCAGAAGTGCCACAACATGGCTGCTTTCACGGCTTTTCCCTTAGGAAGAACCCTAATACCCGGCTGATTTACCTTCCTAGGGTTACTGTTAGGCTTAGGCCTAGGACTTTTAAAACCAGGAAGCCCTGGGCTCCAGGCACACTGCAGCTGCAAAAGGCATCCCAAGGGGAGCGCAAAAGTGACGCAACTTGGCTGCCACCACTGATATTTCCATGAGACCATCCCGAACCATAGGCTGATTTTCCTTCCTAGGGTTAAGGTTTGAGTTACGCCTAGGGTAAGGCCTCTATTAACCAGAAAGCCCTGAGTTCCAAGAACACAGCAGCTGCGAAGGACTAGCCAAGAAGAGCGCAAAAGTACCACAACATGCCTGCCTCCACAGCTTTTTCCTTGGGGACATGCCTAATTCCTGGCTGATTTGCCTTTCTCGTCTTAGGGTTGGGGTTCGGCCTAGGGCTAGGATTTTTAAAAGCAGGAAGCCCTGAGTTCCAGGCACACTGCAGCTGTGAAAGGCATCCAAAAGGGAGTGCAAAAGTGCCACAACATGGCTGCTTTCACAGCTTTTTCCTTGGCAAGAAGCCTAACACCAGGCTGATTTACTTTCCCAGGGTTACTGTTAGGCTTAGGCCTAGGGCTAGGATTTTTGAAACTAGGAAGCCCTGGGCTCCAGGCACACTGCAGCTGTTCAAGGCATCCCAAGGGGAGTACAAAAGTGCAACAACATGGCAGCTTTCACAGCTTTTTCCTTGGCACCATCCCTATACCTAGGCTGATTTATCTGCCTAGGGTTAGGGTTAGGGTTCAGCCTAGGGCTTGGATTTCTTTAACCAGGAAGCCCTGAGTTCCAGGCTTACTTCATCTGCCAAAGGCATCCCAAAGGGAGTGCAGAAGTGCCACAACATGGCTGCTTTCACGGCTTTTCCCTTAGGAAGAACCCTAATACCCGGCTGATTTACCTTCCTAGGGTTACTGTTAGGCTTAGGCCTAGGACTTTTAAAACCAGGAAGCCCTGGGCTCCAGGCACACTGCAGCTGCAAAAGGCATCCCAAGGGGAGCGCAAAAGTGACACAACTTGGCTGCCACCACTGATATTTCCATGAGAGCATCCTGAACCATAGGCTGATTTTCCTTCCTAGGGTTAAGGTTTGAGTTACGCCTAGGGTAAGGGCTCTATTAACCAGAAAGCCCTGAGTTCCAAGAACACAGCAGCTGCGAAGGACTAGCCAAGAAGAGCGCAAAAGTACCACAACATGCCTGCCTCCACAGCTTTTTCCTTGGGGACATGCCTAATTCCTGGCTGATTTGCCTTTCTCGTCTTAGGGTTGGGGTTCGGCCTAGGGCTAGGATTTTTAAAAGCAGGAAGCCCTGAGTTCCAGGCACACTGGAGCTGTGAAAGGCATCCAAAAGGGAGTGCAAAAGTGCCACAACATGGCTGCTTTCACGGCTTTTTCCTTGGCAAGAAGCCTAACACCAGGCTGACATACTTTCCCAGGGTTACTGTTAGGCTTAGGCCTAGGGCTAGGATTTTTGAAACTAGGAAGCCCTGGGCTCCAGGCACACTGCAGCTGTTCAAGGCATCCCAAGGGGAGTACAAAAGTGCAACAACATGGCAGCTTTCACAGCTTTTTCCTTGGCACCATCCCTATACCTAGGCTGATTTATCTGCCTAGGGTTAGGGTTAGAGTTCAGCCTAGGGCTTGGATTTCTTTACCCAGGAAGCCCTGAGTTCCAGGCTTACTTCATCTGCCAAAGGCATCCCAAAGGGAGTGCAGAAGTGCCACAACATGGCTGCTTTCACGGCTTTTCCCTTAGGAAGAACCCTAATACCCGGCTGATTTACCTTCCTAGGGTTACTGTTAGGCTTAGGCCTAGGACTTTTAAAACCAGGAAGCCCTGGGCTCCAGGCACACTGCAGCTGCAAAAGGCATCCCAAGGGGAGCGCAAAAGTGACGCAACTTGGCTGCCACCACTGATATTTCCATGAGACCATCCCGAACCATAGGCTGATTTTCCTTCCTAGGGTTAAGGTTTGAGTTACGCCTAGGGTAAGGGCTCTATTAACCAGAAAGCCCTGAGTTCCAAGAACACAGCAGCTGCGATGGACTAGCCAAGAAGAGCGCAAAAGTAGCACAACATGCCTGCCTCCACAGCTTTTTCCTTGGGGACATGCCTAATTCCTGGCTGATTTGCCTTTCTCGTCTTAGGGTTGGGGTTCGGCCTAGGGCTAGGATTTTTAAAAGCAGGAAGCCCTGAGTTCCAGGCACACTGGAGCTGTGAAAGGCATCCAAAAGGGAGTGCAAAAGTGCCACAACATGGCTGCTTTCACGGCTTTTTCCTTGGCAAGACGCCTAACATCAGGCTGATTTACCTTCCCAGGGTTACTGTTAGGTTTAGGCCTAGGGCTAGGATTTTTAAAACTAGGAAGCCCTTAGCTCCAGGCACACTGCAGCTGTTCAAGGCATCCCAAGGGGAGTACAAAAGTGCAACAACATGGCAGCTTTCACAGCTTTTTCCTTGGCACCATCCCTATACCTAGGCTGATTTATCTGCCTAGGGTTAGGGTTAGGGTTCAGCCTAGGGCTTGGATTTCTTTAACCAGGAAGCCCTGAGTTCCAGGCTTACTTCATCTGCCAAAGGCATCCCAAAGGGAGTGCAGAAGTGCCACAACATGGCTGCTTTCACGGCTTTTCCCTTAGGAAGAACCCTAATACCCGGCTGATTTACCTTCCTAGGATTACTGTTAGGCTTAGGCCTAGGACTTTTAAAACCAGGAAGCCCTGGGCTCCAGGCACACTGCAGCTGCGAAAGGCATCCCAAGGGGAGCGCAAAAGTGACGCAACTTGGCTGCCACCACTGATATTTCCATGAGACCATCCCGAACCATAGGCTGATTTTCCTTCCTAGGGTTAAGGTTTGAGTTACGCCTAGGGTAAGGGTCTATTAACCAGAAAGCCCTGAGTTCCAAGAACACAGCAGCTGCGAAGGGCTAGCCAAGAAGAGCGCAAAAGTACCACAACATGCCTGCCTCCACAGCTTTTTCCTTGGGGACATGCCTAATTCCTGGCTGATTTGCCTTTCTCGTCTTAGGGTTGGGGTTCGGCCTAGGGCTAGGATTTTTAAAAGCAGGAAGCCCTGAGTTCCAGGCACACTGCAGCTGTGAAAGGCATCCAAAAGGGAGTGCAAAAGTGCCACAACATGGCTGCTTTCACGGCTTTTTCCTTGGCAAGAAACCTAACATCAGGCTGATTTACTTTCCCAGGGTTACTGTTAGGCTTAGGCCTAGGGCTAGGATTTTTGAAACTAGGAAGCCCTGGGCTCCAGGCACACTGCAGCTGTTCAAGGCATCCCAAGGGGAGTACAAAAGTGCAACAACATGGCAGCTTTCACAGCTTTTTCCTTGGCACCATCCCTATACCTAGGCTGATTTATCTGCCTAGGGTTAGGGTTAGGGTTCAGCCTAGGGCTTGGATTTCTTTAACCAGGAAGCCCTGAGTTCCAGGCTTACTTCATCTGCCAAAGGCATCCCAAAGGGAGTGCAGAAGTGCCACAACATGGCTGCTTTCACGGCATTTCCCTTAGGAAGAACCCTAATACCCGGCTGATTTACCTTCCTAGGGTTACTGTTAGGCTTAGGCCTAGGACTTTTAAAACCAGGAAGCCCTGGGCTCCAGGCACACTGCAGCTGCAAAAGGCATCCCAAGGGGAGCGCAAAAGTGACGCAACTTGGCTGCCACCACTGATATTTCCATGAGACCATCCCGAACCATAGGTTGATTTTCCTTCCTAGGGTTAAGGTTTGAGTTACGCCTAGGTTAAGGGCTCTATTAACCAGAAAGCCCTGAGTTCCAAGAACACAGCAGCTGCGAAGGACTAGCCAAGAAGAGCGCAAAAGTACCACAACATGCCTGCCTCCACAGCTTTTTCCTTGGGGACATGCCTAATTCCTGGCTGATTTGCCTTTCTCGTCTTAGGGTTGGGGTTCGGCCTAGGGCTAGGATTTTTAAAAGCAGGAAGCCCTGAGTTCCAGGCACACTGCAGCTGTGAAAGGCATCCAAAAGGGAGTGCAAAAGTGCCACAACATGGCTGCTTTCACGGCTTTTTCCTTGGCAAGAAGCCTAACACCAGGCTGACATACTTTCCCAGGGTTACTGTTAGGCTTAGGCCTAGGGCTAGGATTTTTGAAACTAGGAAGCCCTTAGCTCCAGGCACACTGCAGCTGTTCAAGGCATCCCAAGGGGAGTACAAAAGTGCAACAACATGGCAGCTTTCACAGCTTTTTCCTTGGCACCATCCCTATACCTAGGCTGATTTATCTGCCTAGGGTTAGGGTTAGAGTTCAGCCTAGGGCTTGGATTTCTTTAACCAGGAAGCCCTGAGTTCCAGGCTTACTTCATCTGCCAAAGGCATCCCAAAGGGAGTGCAGAAGTGCCACAACATGGCTGCTTTCACGGCTTTTCCCTTAGGAAGAACCCTAATACCCGGCTGATTTACCTTCCTAGGGTTACTGTTAGGCTTAGGCCTAGGACTTTTAAAACCAGGAAGCCCTGGGCTCCAGGCACACTGCAGCTGCGAAAGGCATCCCAAGGGGAGCGCAAAAGTGACGCAACTTGGCTGCCACCACTGATATTTCCATGAGACCATCCCGAACCATAGGCTGATTTTCCTTCCTAGGGTTAAGGTTTGAGTTACGCCTAGGGTAAGGGTTCTATTAACCAGAAAGCCCTGAGTTCCAAGAACACAGCAGCTGCGAAGGACTAGCCAAGAAGAGCGCAAAAGTAGCACAACATGCCTGCCTCCACAGCTTTTTCCTTGGGGACATGCCTAATTCCTGGCTGATTTGCCTTTCTCGTCTTAGGGTTGGGGTTCGGCCTAGGGCTAGGATTTTTAAAAGCAGGAAGCCCTGAGTTCCAGGCACACTGGAGCTGTGAAAGGCATCCAAAAGGGAGTGCAAAAGTGCCACAACATGGCTGCTTTCACGGCTTTTTCCTTGGCAAGAAGCCTAACATCAGGCTGATTTACTTTCCCAGGCTTACTGTTAGGCTTAGGCCTAGGGCTAGGATTTTTGAAACTAGGAAGCCCTTAGCTCCCGGCACACTGCAGCTGTTCAAGGCATCCCAAGGGGAGTACAAAAGTGCAACAACATGGCAGCTTTCACAGCTTTTTCCTTGGCACCATCCCTATACCTAGGCTGATTTATCTGCCTAGGGTTAGGGTTAGGGTTCAGCCTAGGGCTTGGATTTCTTTAACCAGGAAGCCCTGAGTTCCAGGCTTACTTCATCTGCCAAAGGCATCCCAAAGGGAGTGCAGAAGTGCCACAACATGGCTGCTTTCACGGCATTTCCCTTAGGAAGAACCCTAATACCCGGCTGATTTACCTTCCTAGGGTTACTGTTAGGCTTAGGCCTAGGACTTTTAAAACCAGGAAGCCCTGGGCTCCAGGCACACTGCAGCTGCGAAAGGCATCCCAAGGGGAGCGCAAAAGTGACGCAACTTGGCTGCCACCACTGATATTTCCATGAGACCATCCCGAACCATAGGCTGATTTTCCTTCCTAGGGTTAAGGTTTGAGTTACGCCTAGGGTAAGGGTTCTATTAACCAGAAAGCCCTGAGTTCCAAGAACACAGCAGCTGCGATGGACTAGCCAAGAAGAGCGCAAAAGTACCACAACATGCCTGCCTCCACAGCTTTTTCCTTGGGGACATGCCTAATTCCTGGCTGATTTGCCTTTCTCGTCTTAGGGTTGGGGTTCGGCCTAGGGCTAGGATTTTTAAAAGCAGGAAGCCCTGAGTTCCAGGCACACTGGAGCTGTGAAAGGCATCCAAAAGGGAGTGCAAAAGTGCCACAACATGGCTGCTTTCACGGCTTTTTCCTTGGCAAGACGCCTAACATCAGGCTGATTTACCTTCCCAGGGTTACTGTTAGGCTTAGGCCTAGGGCTAGGATTTTTAATACTAGGAAGGCCTTAGCTCCAGGCACACTGCAGCTGTTCAAGGCATCCCAAGGGGAGTACAAAAGTGCAACAACATGGCAGCTTTCACAGCTTTTTCCTTGGCACCATCCCTATACCTAGGCTGATTTATCTGCCTAGGGTTAGGGTTAGGGTTCAGCCTAGGGCTTGAATTTTTTTAACCAGGAAGCCCTGAGTTCCAGGCTTACTTCATCTGCCAAAGGCATCCCAAAGGGAGTGCAGAAGTGCCACAACATGGCTGCTTTCACGGCTTTTCCCTTAGGAAGAACCCTAATACCCGGCTGATTTACCTTCCTAGGGTTACTGTTAGGCTTAGGCCTAGGACTTTTAAAACCAGGAAGCCCTGGGCTCCAGGCACACTGCAGCTGCGAAAGGCATCCCAAGGGGAGCGCAAAAGTGACGCAACTTGGCTGCCACCACTGATATTTCCATGAGACCATCCCGAACCATAGGTTGATTTTCCTTCCTAGGGTTAAGGTTTGAGTTACGCCTAGGGTAAGGGTCTATTAACCAGAAAGCCCTGAGTTCCAAGAACACAGCAGCTGCGATGGACTAGCCAAGAAGAGCGCAAAAGTAGCACAACATGCCTGCCTCCACAGCTTTTTCCTTGGGGACATGCCTAATTCCTGGCTGATTTGCCTTTCTCGTCTTAGGGTTGGGGTTCGGCCTAGGGCTAGGATTTTTAAAAGCAGGAAGCCCTGAGTTCCAGGCACACTGGAGCTGTGAAAGGCATCCAAAAGGGAGTGCAAAAGTGCCACAACATGGCTGCTTTCACGGCTTTTTCCTTGGCAAGACGCCTAACATCAGGCTGACATACTTTCCCAGGGTTACTGTTAGGCTTAGGCCTAGGGCTAGGATTTTTAAAACTAGGAAGCCCTTAGCTCCAGGCACACTGCAGCTGTTCAAGGCATCCCAAGGGGAGTACAAAAGTGCAACAACATGGCAGCTTTCACAGCTTTTTCCTTGGCACCATCCCTATACCTAGGCTGATTTATCTGCCTAGGGTTAGGGTTAGGGTTCAGCCTAGGGCTTGAATTTTTTTAACCAGGAAGCCCTGAGTTCCAGGCTTACTTCATCTGCCAAAGGCATCCCAAAGGGAGTGCAGAAGTGCCACAACATGGCTGCTTTCACGGCTTTTCCCTTAGGAAGAACCCTAATACCCGGCTGATTTACCTTCCTAGGGTTACTGTTAGGCTTAGGCCTAGGACTTTTAAAACCAGGAAGCCCTGGGCTCCAGGCACACTGCAGCTGCAAAAGGCATCCCAAGGGGAGCGCAAAAGTGACGCAACTTGGCTGCCACCACTGATATTTCCATGAGACCATCCCGAACCATAGGCTGATTTTCCTTCCTAGGGTTAAGGTTTGAGTTACGCCTAGGGTAAGGCCTCTATTAACCAGAAAGCCCTGAGTTCCAAGAACACAGCAGCTGCGAAGGACTAGCCAAGAAGAGCGCAAAAGTACCACAACATGCCTGCCTCCACAGCTTTTTCCTTGGGGACATGCCTAATTCCTGGCTGATTTGCCTTTCTCGTCTTAGGGTTGGGGTTCGGCCTAGGGCTAGGATTTTTAAAAGCAGGAAGCCCTGAGTTCCAGGCACACTGCAGCTGTGAAAGGCATCCAAAAGGGAGTGCAAAAGTGCCACAACATGGCTGCTTTCACGGCTTTTTCCTTGGCAAGAAGCCTAACACCAGGCTGACATACTTTCCCAGGGTTACTGTTAGGCTTAGGCCTAGGGCTAGGATATTTGAAACTAGGAAGCCCTTAGCTGCAGGCACACTGCAGCTGTTCAAGGCATCCCAAGGGGAGTACAAAAGTGCAACAACATGGCAGCTTTCACAGCTTTTTCCTTGGCACCATCCCTATACCTAGGCTGATTTATCTGCCTAGGGTTAGGGTTAGGGTTCAGCCTAGGGCTTGGATTTCTTTAACCAGGAAGCCCTGAGTTCCAGGCTTACTTCATCTGCCAAAGGCATCCCAAAGGGAGTGCAGAAGTGCCACAACATGGCTGCTTTCACGGCTTTTCCCTTAGGAAGAACCCTAATACCCGGCTGATTTACCTTCCTAGGGTTACTGTTAGGCTTAGGCCTAGGACTTTTAAAACCAGGAAGCCCTGGGCTCCAGGCACACTGCAGCTGCAAAAGGCATCCCAAGGGGAGCGCAAAAGTGACGCAACTTGGCTGCCACCACTGATATTTCCATGAGACCATCCCGAACCATAGGTTGATTTTCCTTCCTAGGGTTAAGGTTTGAGTTACGCCTAGGGTAAGGGCTCTATTAACCAGAAAGCCCTGAGTTCCAAGAACACAGCAGCTGCGAAGGACTAGCCAAGAAGAGCGCAAAAGTACCACAACATGCCTGCCTCCACAGCTTTTTCCTTGGGGACATGCCTAATTCCTGGCTGATTTGCCTTTCTCGTCTTAGGGTTGGGGTTCGGCCTAGGGCTAGGATTTTTAAAAGCAGGAAGCCCTGAGTTCCAGGCACACTGCAGCTGTGAAAGGCATCCAAAAGGGAGTGCAAAAGTGCCACAACATGGCTGCTTTCACGGCTTTTTCCTTGGCAAGAAGCCTAACACCAGGCTGACATACTTTCCCAGGGTTACTGTTAGGCTTAGGCCTAGGGCTAGGATTTTTGAAACTAGGAAGCCCTTAGCTGCAGGCACACTGCAGCTGTTCAAGGCATCCCAAGGGGAGTACAAAAGTGCAACAACATGGCAGCTTTCACAGCTTTTTCCTTGGCACCATCCCTATACCTAGGCTGATTTATCTGCCTAGGGTTAGGGTTAGGGTTCAGCCTAGGGCTTGGATTTCTTTAACCAGGAAGCCCTGACTTCCAGGCTTACTTCATCTGCCAAAGGCATCCCAAAGGGAGTGCAGAAGTGCCACAACATGGCTGCTTTCACGGCTTTTCCCTTAGGAAGAACCCTAATACCCGGCTGATTTACCTTCCTAGGGTTACTGTTAGGCTTAGGCCTAGGACTTTTAAAACCAGGAAGCCCTGGGCTCCAGGCACACTGCAGCTGCAAAAGGCATCCCAAGGGGAGCGCAAAAGTGACGCAACTTGGCTGCCACCACTGATATTTCCATGAGACCATCCCGAACCATAGGTTGATTTTCCTTCCTAGGGTTAAGGTTTGAGTTACGCCTAGGGTAAGGGCTCTATTAACCAGAAAGCCCTGAGTTCCAAGAACACAGCAGCTGCGAAGGACTAGCCAAGAAGAGCGCAAAAGTACCACAACATGCCTGCCTCCACAGCTTTTTCCTTGGGGACATGCCTAATTCCTGGCTGATTTGCCTTTCTCGTCTTAGGGTTGGGGTTCGGCCTAGGGCTAGGATTTTTAAAAGCAGGAAGCCCTGAGTTCCAGGCACACTGCAGCTGTGAAAGGCATCCAAAAGGGAGTGCAAAAGTGCCACAACATGGCTGCTTTCACGGCTTTTTCCTTGGCAAGAAGCCTAACACCAGGCTGACATACTTTCCCAGGGTTACTGTTAGGCTTAGGCCTAGGGCTAGGATATTTGAAACTAGGAAGCCCTTAGCTCCAGGCACACTGCAGCTGTTCAAGGCATCCCAAGGGGAGTACAAAAGTGCAACAACATGGCAGCTTTCACAGCTTTTTCCTTGGCACCATCCCTATACCTAGGCTGATTTATCTGCCTAGGGTTAGGGTTAGGGTTCAGCCTAGGGCTTGGATTTCTTTAACCAGGAAGCCCTGAGTTCCAGGCTTACTTCATCTGCCAAAGGCATCCCAAAGGGAGTGCAGAAGTGCCACAACATGGCTGCTTTCACGGCTTTTCCCTTAGGAAGAACCCTAATACCCGGCTGATTTACCTTCCTAGGGTTACTGTTAGGCTTAGGCCTAGGACTTTTAAAACCAGGAAGCCCTGGGCTCCAGGCACACTGCAGCTGCAAAAGGCATCCCAAGGGGAGCGCAAAAGTGACGCAACTTGGCTGCCACCACTGATATTTCCATGAGACCATCCCGAACCATAGGCTGATTTTCCTTCCTAGGGTTAAGGTTTGAGTTACGCCTAGGGTAAGGCCTCTATTAACCAGAAAGCCCTGAGTTCCAAGAACACAGCAGCTGCGAAGGACTAGCCAAGAAGAGCGCAAAAGTAGCACAACATGCCTGCCTCCACAGCTTTTTCCTTGGGGACATGCCTAATTCCTGGCTGATTTGCCTTTCTCGTCTTAGGGTTGGGGTTCGGCCTAGGGCTAGGATTTTTAAAAGCAGGAAGCCCTGAGTTCCAGGCACACTGGAGCTGTGAAAGGCATCCAAAAGGGAGTGCAAAAGTGCCACAACATGGCTGCTTTCACGGCTTTTTCCTTGGCAAGACGCCTAACACCAGGCTGATTTACCTTCCCAGGGTTACTGTTAGGCTTAGGCCTAGGGCTAGGATTTTTGAAACTAGGAAGCCCTTAGCTCCAGGCACACTGCAGCTGTTCAAGGCATCCCAAGGGGAGTACAAAAGTGCAACAACATGGCAGCTTTCACAGCTTTTTCCTTGGCACCATCCCTATACCTAGGCTGATTTATCTGCCTAGGGTTAGGGTTAGGGTTCAGCCTAGGGCTTGGATTTCTTTAACCAGGAAGCCCTGAGTTCCAGGCTTACTTCATCTGCCAAAGGCATCCCAAAGGGAGTGCAGAAGTGCCACAACATGGCTGCTTTCACGGCTTTTCCCTTAGGAAGAACCCTAATACCCGGCTGATTTACCTTCCTAGGGTTACTGTTAGGCTTAGGCCTAGGACTTTTAAAACCAGGAAGCCCTGGGCTCCAGGCACACTGCAGCTGCAAAAGGCATCCCAAGGGGAGCGCAAAAGTGACGCAACTTGGCTGCCACCACTGATATTTCCATGAGACCATCCCGAACCATAGGCTGATTTTCCTTCCTAGGGTTAAGGTTTGAGTTACGCCTAGGGTAAGGGTCTATTAACCAGAAAGCCCTGAGTTCCAAGAACACAGCAGCTGCGAAGGACTAGCCAAGAAGAGCGCAAAAGTACCACAACATGCCTGCCTCCACAGCTTTTTCCTTGGGGACATGCCTAATTCCTGGCTGATTTGCCTTTCTCGTCTTAGGGTTGGGGTTCGGCCTAGGGCTAGGATTTTTAAAAGCAGGAAGCCCTGAGTTCCAGGCACACTGCAGCTGTGAAAGGCATCCAAAAGGGAGTGCAAAAGTGCCACAACATGGCTGCTTTCACGGCTTTTTCCTTGGCAAGACGCCTAACACCAGGCTGATTTACCTTCCCAGGGTTACTGTTAGGCTTAGGCCTAGGGCTAGGATTTTTAAAACTAGGAAGCCCATGGCTCCAGGCACACTGCAGCTGTTGAAGGCATCCCAAGGGGAGTACAAAAGTGCAACAACATGGCAGCTTTCACAGCTTTTTCCTTGGCACCATCCCTATACCTAGGCTGATTTATCTGCCTAGGGTTAGGGTTAGGGCTCAGCCTAGGGCTTGAATTTTTTTAACCAGGAAGCCCTGAGTTCCAGGCTTACTTCATCTGCCAAAGGCATCCCAAAGGGAGTGCAGAAGTGCCACAACATGGCTGCTTTCACGGCTTTTCCCTTAGGAAGAACCCTAATACCCGGCTGATTTACCTTCCTAGGGTTACTGTTAGGCTTAGGCCTAGGACTTTTAAAACCAGGAAGCCCTGGTCTCCAGGCACACTGCAGCTGCAAAAGGCATCCCAAGGGGAGCGCAAAAGTGACGCAACTTGGCTGCCACCACTGATATTTCCATGAGACCATCCCGAACCATAGGCTGATTTTCCTTCCTAGGGTTAAGGTTTGAGTTACGCCTAGGGTAAGGCCTCTATTAACCAGAAAGCCCTGAGTTCCAAGAACACAGCAGCTGCGAAGGACTAGCCAAGAAGAGCGCAAAAGTAGCACAACATGCCTGCCTCCACAGCTTTTTCCTTGGGGACATGCCTAATTCCTGGCTGATTTGCCTTTCTCGTCTTAGGGTTGGGGTTCGGCCTAGGGCTAGGATTTTTAAAAGCAGGAAGCCCTGAGTTCCAGGCACACTGGAGCTGTGAAAGGCATCCAAAAGGGAGTGCAAAAGTGCCACAACATGGCTGCTTTCACGGCTTTTTCCTTGGCAAGACGCCTAACACCAGGCTGATTTACCTTCCCAGGGTTACTGTTAGGCTTAGGCCTAGGGCTAGGATTTTTGAAACTAGGAAGCCCTTAGCTCCAGGCACACTGCAGCTGTTCAAGGCATCCCAAGGGGAGTACAAAAGTGCAACAACATGGCAGCTTTCACAGCTTTTTCCTTGGCACCATCCCTATACCTAGGCTGATTTATCTGCCTAGGGTTAGGGTTAGGGTTCAGCCTAGGGCTTGGATTTCTTTAACCAGGAAGCCCTGAGTTCCAGGCTTACTTCATCTGCCAAAGGCATCCCAAAGGGAGTGCAGAAGTGCCACAACATGGCTGCTTTCACGGCTTTTCCCTTAGGAAGAACCCTAATACCCGGCTGATTTACCTTCCTAGGGTTACTGTTAGGCTTAGGCCTAGGACTTTTAAAACCAGGAAGCCCTGGGCTCCAGGCACACTGCAGCTGCAAAAGGCATCCCAAGGGGAGCGCAAAAGTGACGCAACTTGGCTGCCACCACTGATATTTCCATGAGACCATCCCGAACCATAGGCTGATTTTCCTTCCTAGGGTTAAGGTTTGAGTTACGCCTAGGGTAAGGGTCTATTAACCAGAAAGCCCTGAGTTCCAAGAACACAGCAGCTGCGAAGGACTAGCCAAGAAGAGCGCAAAAGTACCACAACATGCCTGCCTCCACAGCTTTTTCCTTGGGGACATGCCTAATTCCTGGCTGATTTGCCTTTCTCGTCTTAGGGTTGGGGTTCGGCCTAGGGCTAGGATTTTTAAAAGCAGGAAGCCCTGAGTTCCAGGCACACTGGAGCTGTGAAAGGCATCCAAAAGGGAGTGCAAAAGTGCCACAACATGGCTGCTTTCACGGCTTTTTCCTTGGCAAGAAGCCTAACACCAGGCTGATTTACTTTCCCAGGGTTACTGTTAGGCTTAGGCCTAGGGCTAGGATTTTTGAAACTAGGAAGCCCTGGGCTCCAGGCACACTGCAGCTGTTCAAGGCATCCCAAGGGGAGTACAAAAGTGCAACAACATGGCAGCTTTCACAGCTTTTTCCTTGGCACCATCCCTATACCTAGGCTGATTTATCTGCCTAGGGTTAGGGTTAGGATTCAGCCTAGGGCTTGGATTTCTTTAACCAGGAAGCCCTGAGTTCCAGGCTTACTTCATCTGCCAAAGGCATCCCAAAGGGAGTGCAGAAGTGCCACAACATGGCTGCTTTCACGGCTTTTCCCTTAGGAAGAACCCTAATACCCGGCTGATTTACCTTCCTAGGGTTACTGTTAGGCTTAGGCCTAGGACTTTTAAAACCAGGAAGCCCTGGGCTCCAGGCACACTGCAGCTGCAAAAGGCATCCCAAGGGGAGCGCAAAAGTGACGCAACTTGGCTGCCACCACTGATATTTCCATGAGACCATCCCGAACCATAGGCTGATTTTCCTTCCTAGGGTTAAGGTTTGAGTTACGCCTAGGGTAAGGCCTCTATTAACCAGAAAGCCCTGAGTTCCAAGAACACAGCAGCTGCGAAGGACTAGCCAAGAAGAGCGCAAAAGTACCACAACATGCCTGCCTCCACAGCTTTTTCCTTGGGGACATGCCTAATTCCTGGCTGATTTGCCTTTCTCGTCTTAGGGTTGGGGTTCGGCCTAGGGCTAGGATTTTTAAAAGCAGGAAGCCCTGAGTTCCAGGCACACTGCAGCTGTGAAAGGCATCCAAAAGGGAGTGCAAAAGTGCCACAACATGGCTGCTTTCACGGCTTTTTCCTTGGCAAGACGCCTAACACCAGGCTGATTTACCTTCCCAGGGTTACTGTTTGGCTTAGGCCTAGGGCTAGGATTTTTAAAACTAGGAAGCCCTTAGCTCCAGGCACACTGCAGCTGTTCAAGGCATCCCAAGGGGAGTACAGAAGTGCAACAACATGGCAGCTTTCACAGCTTTTTCCTTGGCACTATCCCTATACCTAGGCTGATTTATCTGCCTAGGGTTAGGGTTAGGGTTCAGCCTAGGGCTTGAATTTTTTTAACCAGGAAGCCCTGAGATCCAGGCTTACTTCATCTGCCAAAGGCATCCCAAAGGGAGTGCAGAAGTGCCACAACATGGCTGCTTTCACGGCTTTTCCCTTAGGAAGAACCCTAATACCCGGCTGATTTACCTTCCTAGGGTTACTGTTAGGCTTAGGCCTAGGACTTTTAAAACCAGGAAGCCCTGGGCTCCAGGCACACTGCAGCTGCAAAAGGCATCCCAAGGGGAGCGCAAAAGTGACGCAACTTGGCTGCCACCACTGATATTTCCATGAGACCATCCCGAACCATAGGCTGATTTTCCTTCCTAGGGTTAAGGTTTGAGTTACGCCTAGGGTAAGGGTTCTATTAACCAGAAAGCCCTGAGTTCCAAGAACACAGCAGCTGCGAAGGACTAGCCAAGAAGAGCGCAAAAGTACCACAACATGCCTGCCTCCACAGCTTTTTCCTTGGGGACATGCCTAATTCCTGGCTGATTTGCCTTTCTCGTCTTAGGGTTGGGGTTCGGCCTAGGGCTAGGATTTTTAAAAGCAGGAAGCCCTGAGTTCCAGGCACACTGGAGCTGTGAAAGGCATCCAAAAGGGAGTGCAAAAGTGCCACAACATGGCTGCTTTCACGGCTTTTTCCTTGGCAAGAAGCCTAACACCAGGCTGTTTTACTTTCCCAGGGTTACTGTTAGGCTTAGGCCTAGGGCTAGGATTTTTGAAACTAGGAAGCCCTTAGCTCCAGGCACACTGCAGCTGTTCAAGGCATCCCAAGGGGAGTACAAAAGTGCAACAACATGGCAGCTTTCACAGCTTTTTCCTTGGCACCATCCCTATACCTAGGCTGATTTATCTGCCTAGGGTTAGGGTTAGGGTTCAGCCTAGGGCTTGGATTTCTTTAACCAGGAAGCCCTGAGTTCCAGGCTTACTTCATCTGCCAAAGGCATCCCAAAGGGAGTGCAGAAGTGCCACAACATGGCTGCTTTCACGGCTTTTCCCTTAGGAAGAACCCTAATACCCGGCTGATTTACCTTCCTAGGGTTACTGTTAGGCTTAGGCCTAGGACTTTTAAAACCAGGAAGCCCTGGGCTCCAGGCACACTGCAGCTGCGAAAGGCATCCCAAGGGGAGCGCAAAAGTGATGCAACTTGGCTGCCACCACTGATATTTCCATGAGACCATCCCGAACCATAGGTTGATTTTCCTTCCTAGGGTTAAGGTTTGAGTTACGCCTAGGGTAAGGGTCTATTAACCAGAAAGCCCTGAGTTCCAAGAACACAGCAGCTGCGAAGGACTAGCCAAGAAGAGCGCAAAAGTACCACAACATGCCTGCCTCCACAGCTTTTTCCTTGGGGACATGCCTAATTCCTGGCTGATTTGCCTTTCTCGTCTTTGGGTTGGGGTTCGGCTTAGGGCTAGGATTTTTAAAAGCAGGAAGCCCTGAGTTCCAGGCACACTGGAGCTGTGAAAGGCATCCAAAAGGGAGTGCAAAAGTGCCACAACATGGCTGCTTTCACGGCTTTTTCCTTGGCAAGAAGCCTAACATCAGGCTGATTTACTTTCCCAGGGTTACAGTTAGGCTTTGGCCTAGGGCTAGGATTTTTGAAACTAGGAAGCCCTTAGGCCTAGGCACACTGCAGCTGTTCAAGGCATCCCAAGGGGAGTACAAAAGTGCAACAACATGGCAGCTTTCACAGCTTTTTCCTTGGCACCATCCCTATACCTAGGCTGATTTATCTGCCTAGGGTTAGGGTTAGGGTTCAGCCTAGGGCTTGGATTTCTTTAACCAGGAAGCCCTGAGTTCCAGGCTTACTTCATCTGCCAAAGGCATCCCAAAGGGAGTGCAGAAGTGCCACAACATGGCTGCTTTCACGGCTTTTCCCTTAGGAAGAACCCTAATACCCGGCTGATTTACCTTCCTAGGGTTACTGTTAGGCTTAGGCCTAGGACTTTTAAAACCAGGAAGCCCTGGGCTCCAGGCACACTGCAGCTGCAAAAGGCATCCCAAGGGGAGCGCAAAAGTGACGCAACTTGGCTGCCACCACTGATATTTCCATGAGACCATCCCGAACCATAGGCTGATTTTCCTTCCTAGGGTTAAGGTTTGAGTTACGCCTAGGGTAAGGGTTCTATTAACCAGAAAGCCCTGAGTTCCAAGAACACAGCAGCTGCGTAGGGCTAGCCAAGAAGAGCGCAAAAGTACCACAACATGCCTGCCTCCACAGCTTTTTCCTTGGGGACATGCCTAATTCCTGGCTGATTTGCCTTTCTCGTCTTAGGGTTGGGGTTCGGCCTAGGGCTAGGATTTTTAAAAGCAGGAAGCCCTGAGTTCCAGGCACACTGGAGCTGTGAAAGGCATCCAAAAGGGAGTGCAAAAGTGCCACAACATGGCTGCTTTCACGGCTTTTTCCTTGGCAAGACGCCTAACATCAGGCTGATTTACCTTCCCAGGGTTACTGTTAGGCTTAGGCCTAGGGCTAGGATTTTTGAAACTAGGAAGCCCTTAGCTCCAGGCACACTGCAGCTGTTTAAGGCATCCCAAGGGGAGTACAAAAGTGCAACAACATGGCAGCTTTCACAGCTTTTTCCTTGGCACCATCCCTATACCTAGGCTGATTTATCTGCCTAGGGTTAGGGTTAGGGTTCAGCCTAGGGCTTGGATTTCTTTAACCAGGAAGCCCTGAGTTCCAGGCTTACTGCATCTGCCAAAGGCATCCCAAAGGGAGTGCAGAAGTGCCACAACATGGCTGCTTTCACGGCTTTTCCCTTAGGAAGAACCATAATACCCGGCTGATTTACCTTCCTAGGGTTACTGTTAGGCTTAGGCCTAGGACTTTTAAAACCAGGAAGCCCTGGGCTCCAGGCACACTGCAGCTGCAAAAGGCATCCCAAGGGGAGTACAAAAGTGACGCAACTTGGCTGCCACCACTGATATTTCCATGAGACCATCCCGAACCATAGGCTGATTTTCCTTCCTAGGGTTAAGGTTTGAGTTACGCCTAGGGTAAGGGTTCTATTAACCAGAAAGCCCTGAGTTCCAAGAACACAGCAGCTGCGAAGGACTAGCCAAGAAGAGCGCAAAAGTACCACAACATGCCTGCCTCCACAGCTTTTTCCTTGGGGACATGCCTAATTCCTGGCTGATTTGCCTTTCTCGTCTTAGGGTTGGGGTTCGGCCTAGGGCTAGGATTTTTAAAAGCAGGAAGCCCTGAGTTCCAGGCACACTGGAGCTGTGAAAGGCATCCAAAAGGGAGTGCAAAAGTGCCACAACATGGCTGCTTTCACGGCTTTTTCCTTGGCAAGACGCCTAACACCAGGCTGATTTACCTTCCCAGGGTTACTGTTAGGCTTAGGCCTAGGGCTAGGATTTTTAAAACTAGGAAGCCCTTGGCTCCAGGCACACTGCAGCTGTTCAAGGCATCCCAAGGGGAGTACAAAAGTGCAACAACATGGCAGCTTTCACAGCTTTTTCCTTGGCACCATCCCTATACCTAGGCTGATTTATCTGCCTAGGGTTAGGGTTAGGGTTCAGCCTAGGGCTTGGATTTCTTTAACCAGGAAGCCCTGAGTTCCAGGCTTACTTCATCTGCCAAAGGCATCCCAAAGGGAGTGCAGAAGTGCCACAACATGGCTGCTTTCACGGCTTTTCCCTTAGGAAGAACCCTAATACCCGGCTGATTTACCTTCCTAGGGTTACTGTTAGGCTTAGGCCTAGGACTTTTAAAACCAGGAAGCCCTGGGCTCCAGGCACACTGCAGCTGCAAAAGGCATCCCAAGGGGAGCGCAAAAGTGACGCAACTTGGCTGCCACCACTGATATTTCCATGAGACCATCCCGAACCATAGGCTGATTTTCCTTCCTAGGGTTAAGGTTTGAGTTACGCCTAGGGTAAGAGTTCTATTAACCAGAAAGCCCTGAGTTCCAAGAACACAGCAGCTGCGAAGGACTAGCCAAGAAGAGCGCAAAAGTACCACAACATGCCTGCCTCCACAGCTTTTTCCTTGGGGACATGCCTAATTCCTGGCTGATTTGCCTTTCTCGTCTTAGGGTTGGGGTTCGGCCTAGGGCTAGGATTTTTAAAAGCAGGAAGCCCTGAGTTCCAGGCACACTGGAGCTGTGAAAGGCATCCAAAAGGGAGTGCAAAAGTGCCACAACATGGCTGCTTTCACGGCTTTTTCCTTGGCAAGACGCCTAACACCAGGCTGATTTACCTTCCCAGGGTTACTGTTAGGCTTAGGCCTAGGGCTAGGATTTTTAAAACTAGGAAGCCCTTGGCTCCAGGCACACTGCAGCTGTTCAAGGCATCCCAAGGGGAGTACAAAAGTGCAACAACATGGCAGCTTTCACAGCTTTTTCCTTGGCACCATCCCTATACCTAGGCTGATTTATCTGCCTAGGGTTAGGGTTAGGGTTCAGCCTAGGGCTTGAATTTTTTTAACCAGGAAGCCCTGACTTCCAGGCTTACTTCATCTGCCAAAGGCATCCCAAAGGGAGTGCAGAAGTGCCACAACATGGCTGCTTTCACGGCTTTTCCCTTAGGAAGAACCCTAATACCCGGCTGATTTACCTTCCTAGGGTTACTGTTAGGCTTAGGTCTAGGACTTTTAAAACCAGGAAGCCCTGGGCTCCAGGCACACTGCAGCTGCAAAAGGCATCCCAAGGGGAGCGCAAAAGTGACGCAACTTGGCTGCCACCACTGATATTTCCATGAGACCATCCCGAACCATAGGCTGATTTTCCTTCCTAGGGTTAAGGTTTGAGTTACGCCTAGGGTAAGAGTTCTATTAACCAGAAAGCCCTGAGTTCCAAGAACACAGCAGCTGCGAAGGACTAGCCAAGAAGAGCGCAAAAGTACCACAACATGCCTGCCTCCACAGCTTTTTCCTTGGGGACATGCCTAATTCCTGGCTGATTTGCCTTTCTCGTCTTAGGGTTGGGGTTCGGCCTAGGGCTAGGATTTTTAAAAGCAGGAAGCCCTGAGTTCCAGGCACACTGGAGCTGTGAAAGGCATCCAAAAGGGAGTGCAAAAGTGCCACAACATGGCTGCTTTCACGGCTTTTTCCTTGGCAAGACGCCTAACACCAGGCTGATTTACCTTCCCAGGGTTACTGTTAGGCTTAGGCCTAGGGCTAGGATTTTTAAAACTAGGAAGCCCTTGGCTCCAGGCACACTGCAGCTGTTCAAGGCATCCCAAGGGGAGTACAAAAGTGCAACAACATGGCAGCTTTCACAGCTTTTTCCTTGGCACCATCCCTATACCTAGGCTGATTTATCTGCCTAGGGTTAGGGTTAGGGTTCAGCCTAGGGCTTGGATTTCTTTAACCAGGAAGCCCTGAGTTCCAGGCTTACTTCATCTGCCAAAGGCATCCCAAAGGGAGTGCAGAAGTGCCACAACATGGCTGCTTTCACGGCTTTTCCCTTAGGAAGAACCCTAATACCCGGCTGATTTACCTTCCTAGGGTTACTGTTAGGCTTAGGCCTAGGACTTTTAAAACCAGGAAGCCCTGGGCTCCAGGCATACTGCAGCTGCAAAAGGCATCCCAAGGGGAGCGCAAAAGTGACGCAACTTGGCTGCCACCACTGATATTTCCATGAGACCATCCCGAACCATAGGCTGATTTTCCTTCCTAGGGTTAAGGTTTGAGTTACGCCTAGGGTAAGAGTTCTATTAACCAGAAAGCCCTGAGTTCCAAGAACACAGCAGCTGCGAAGGACTAGCCAAGAAGAGCGCAAAAGTACCACAACATGCCTGCCTCCACAGCTTTTTCCTTGGGGACATGCCTAATTCCTGGCTGATTTGCCTTTCTCGTCTTAGGGTTGGGGTTCGGCCTAGGGCTAGGATTTTTAAAAGCAGGAAGCCCTGAGTTCCAGGCACACTGGAGCTGTGAAAGGCATCCAAAAGGGAGTGCAAAAGTGCCACAACATGGCTGCTTTCACGGCTTTTTCCTTGGCAAGACGCCTAACACCAGGCTGATTTACCTTCCCAGGGTTACTGTTAGTCTTAGGCCTAGGGCTAGGATTTTTAAAACTAGGAAGCCCTTAGCTCCAGGCACACTGCAGCTGTTCAAGGCATCCCAAGGGGAGTACAAAAGTGCAACAACATGGCAGCTTTCACAGCTTTTTCCTTGGCACCATCTCTATACCTAGGCTGATTTATCTGCCTAGGGTTAGGGTTAGGGTTCAGCCTAGGGCTTGAATTTTTTTAACCAGGAAGCCCTGAGTTCCAGGCTTACTTCATCTGCCAAAGGCATCCCAAAGGGAGTGCAGAAGTGCCACAACATGGCTGCTTTCACGGCTTTTCCCTTAGGAAGAACCCTAATACCCGGCTGATTTACCTTCCTAGGGTTACTGTTAGGCTTAGGCATAGGACTTTTAAAACCAGGAAGC
Source organism: Ammospiza caudacuta (assembly GCF_027887145.1). Lineage (NCBI taxonomy): Eukaryota > Metazoa > Chordata > Aves > Passeriformes > Passerellidae > Ammospiza > Ammospiza caudacuta. The sequence goes on along the minus strand of NW_026682963.1, from coordinate 23,230 downwards.
CCTGGGCTCCAGGCACACTGCAGCTGCAAAAGGCATCCCAAGGGGAGCGCAAAAGTGACGCAACTTGGCTGCCACCACTGATATTTCCATGAGACCATCCCGAACCATAGGCTGATTTTCCTTCCTAGGGTTAAGGTTTGAGTTACGCCTAGGGTAAGGGTTCTATTAACCAGAAAGCCCTGAGTTCCAAGAACACAGCAGCTGCGAAGGACGAGCCAAGAAGAGCGCAAAAGTAGCACAACATGCCTGCCTCCACAGCTTTTTCCTTGGGGACATGCCTAATTCCTGGCTGATTTGCCTTTCTCGTCTTAGGGTTGGGGTTCGGCCTAGGGCTAGGATTTTTAAAATCAGGAAGCCCTGAGTTCCAGGCACACTGGAGCTGTGAAAGGCATCCAAAAGGGAGTGCAAAAGTGCCACAACATGGCTGCTTTCACGGCTTTTCCCTTAGGAAGAACCCTAATACCCGGCTGATTTACCTTCCTAGGGTTACTGTTAGGCTTAGGCCTAGGACTTTTAAAACCAGGAAGCCCTGGGCTCCAGGCACACTGCAGCTGCGAAAGGCATCCCAAGGGGAGCGCAAAAGTGACGCAACTTGGCTGCCACCACTGATATTTCCATGAGACCATCCCGAACCATAGGCTGATTTTCCTTCCTAGGGTTAAGGTTTGAGTTACGCCTAGGGTAAGGGTTCTATTAACCAGAAAGCCCTGAGTTCCAAGAACACAGCAGCTGTGAAGGACTACCCAAGAAGAGCGCAAAAGTACCACAACATGACTGCCTCCACAGCTTTTTCCTTGGGGACATGCCTAATTCCTGGCTTATTTGCCTTTCTCGTCTTAGGGTTGGGGTTCAGGTTAGGGCTAGGATTTTTAAAAGCAGGAAGCCCTGAGTTCCAGGCACACTGGAGCTGTGAAAGGCATCCAAAAGGGAGTGCAAAAGTGCCACAACATGCTGCTTTCACGGCTTTTTCCTTGGCAAGACGCCTAACACCAGGCTGATTTACCTTCCCAGGGTTACTGTTAGGCTTAGGCCTAGGGCTAGGATTTTTAAAACTGGGAAGCCCATGGCTCCAGGCACACTGCAGCTGTTCAAGGCATCCCAAGGGGAGTACAAAAGTGCAACAACATGGCAGCTTTCACAGCTTTTTCCTTGGCACTATCCCTATACCTAGGCTGATTTATCTGCCTAGGGTTAGGGTTAGGGTTCAGCCTAGTGCTTGAATTTCTTTAACCAGGAAGCCCTGAGTTCCAGGCTTACTTCATCTGCCAAAGGCATCCCAAAGGGAGTGCAGAAGTGCCACAACATGGCTGCTTTCACGGCTTTTCCCTTAGGAAGAACCCTAATACCCGGCTGATTTACCTTCCTAGGGTTACTGTTAGGCTTAGGCCTAGGACTTTTAAAACCAGGAAGCCCTGGGCTCCAGGCACACTGCAGCTGCAAAAGGCATCCCAAGGGGAGCGCAAAAGTGACGCAACTTGGCTGCCACCACTGATATTTCCATGAGACCATCCCGAACCATAGGCTGATTTTCCTTCCTAGGGTTAAGGTTTGAGTTACGCCTAGGGTAAGAGTTCTATTAACCAGAAAGCCCTGAGTTCCAAGAACACAGCAGCTGCGAAGGACTAGCCAAGACGAGCGCAAAAGTACCACAACATGCCTGCCTCCACAGCTTTTTCCTTGTGGACATGCCTAATTCCTGGCTGATTTTCCTTTCTCGTCTTAGGGTTGGGGTTCGGCCTAGGGCTAGGATTTTTAAAAGCAGGAAGCCCTGAGTTCCAGGCACACTGCAGCTGTGAAAGGCATCCAAAAGGGAGTGCAAAAGTGCCACAACATTGCTGCTTTCACGGCTTTTTCCTTGGCAAGACGCCTAAAACCACGCTGATTTACCTTCCCAGGGTTACTGTCAGGCTTAGGCCTAGGGCTAGGATTTTAAAAACTAGGAAGCCCTTAGGCCTAGGCACACTGCAGCTGTTCAAGGCATCCCAAGGGGAGTACAAAAGTGCAACAACATGGCAGCTTTCACAGCTTTTTCCTTGGCACCATCCCTATACCTAGGCTGATTTATCTGCCTAGGGTTAGGGTTAGGGTTCAGCCTAGGGCTTGAATTTTTTTAACCAGGAAGCCCTGAGTTCCAGGCTTACTTCATCTGCCAAAGGCATCCCAAAGGGAGTGCAGAAGTGCCACAACATGGCTGCTTTCACGGCTTTTCCCTTAGGAAGAACCCTAATACCCGGCTGATTTACCTTCCTAGGGTTACTGTTAGGCTTAGGCCTAGGACTTTTAAAACCAGGAAGCCCTGGGCTCCAGGCACACTGCAGCTGCGAAAGGCATCCCAAGGGGAGCGCAAAAGTGACGCAACTTGGCTGCCACCACTGATATTTCCATGAGACCATCCCGAACCATAGGCTGATTTTCCTTCCTAGGGTTAAGGTTTGAGTTACGCCTAGGGTAAGGGTTCTATTAACCAGAAAGCCCTGAGTTCCAAGAACACAGCAGCTGCGAAGGACTAGCCAAGAAGAGCGCAAAAGTAGCACAACATGCCTGCCTCCACAGCTTTTTCCTTGGGGACATGCCTAATTCCTGGCTGATTTGCCTTTCTCGTCTTAGGGTTGGGGTTCGGCCTAGGGCTAGGATTTTTGAAACTAGGAAGCCCTTAGCTCCAGGCACACTGTAGCTGTTCAAGGCATCCCAAGGGGAGTACAAAAGTGCAACAACATGGCAGCTTTCACAGCTTTTTCCTTGGCACCATCCCTATACCTAGGCTGATTTATCTGCCTAGGGTTAGGGTTAGGGTTCAGCCTAGGGCTTGGATTTCTTTAACCAGGAAGCCCTGAGTTCCAGGCTTACTTCATCTGCCAAAGGCATCCCAAAGGGAGCGCAGAAGTGCCACAACATGGCTGCTTTCACGGCTTTTCCCTTAGGAAGAACCCTAATACCCGGCTGATTTACCTTCCCAGGGTTACTGTTAGGCTTAGGCCTAGGACTTTAAAAAGCAGGAAGCCCTGAGTTCCAGGCACACTGGAGCTGTGAAAGGCATCCAAAAGGGAGTGCAAAAGTGCCACAACATGGCTGCTTTCACGGCTTTTTCCTTGGCAAGACGCCTAACATCAGGCTGACATACTTTCCCAGGGTTACTGTTAGGCTTAGGCCTAGGGCTAGGATTTTTGAAACTAGGAAGCCCTGGGCTCCAGGCACACTGCAGCTGTTCAAGGCATCCCAAGGGGAGTACAAAAGTGCAACAACATGGCAGCTTTCACAGCTTTTTCCTTGGCACCATCCCTATGCCTAGGCTGATTTATCTGCCTAGGGTTAGGGTTTGGGTTCAGCCTAGGGCTTGAATTTTTTTAACCAGGAAGCCCTGAGTTCCAGGCTTACTTCATCTGCCAAAGGCATCCCAAAGGGAGTGCAGAAGTGCCACAACATGGCTGCTTTCACGGCTTTTCCCTTAGGAAGAACCCTAATACCCGGCTGATTTACCTTCCTAGGGTTACTGTTAGGCTTAGGCCTAGGACTTTTAAAACCAGGAAGCCCTGGGCTCCAGGCACACTGCAGCTGCAAAAGGCATCCCAAGGGGAGCGCAAAAGTGACGCAACTTGGCTGCCACCACTGATATTTCCATGAGACCATCCCGAACCATAGGCTGATTTTCCTTCCTAGGGTTAAGGTTTGAGTTACGTCTAGGGTAAGGGCTCTATTAACCAGAAAGCCCTGAGTTCCAAGAACACAGCAGCTGCGAAGGACTAGCCAAGAAGAGCGCAAAAGTACCACAACATGCCTGCCTCCACAGCTTTTTCCTTGGGGACATGCCTAATTCCTGGCTGATTTGCCTTTCTCGTCTTAGGGTTGGGGTTCGGCCTAGGGCTAGGATTTTTAAAAGCAGGAAGCCCTGAGTTCCAGGCACACTGGAGCTGTGAAAGGCATCCAAAAGGGAGTGCAAAAGTGCCACAACATGGCTGCTTTCACGGCTTTTTCCTTGGCAAGACGCCTAACATCAGGCTGACATACTTTCCCAGGGTTACTGTTAGGCTTAGGCCTAGGGCTAGGATTTTTGAAACTAGGAAGCCCTGGGCTCCAGGCACACTGCAGCTGTTCAAGGCATCCCAAGGGGAGTACAAAAGTGCAACAACATGGCAGCTTTCACAGCTTTTTCCTTGGCACCATCCCTATACCTAGGCTGATTTATCTGCCTAGGGTTAGGGTTAGGGTTCAGCCTAGGGCTTGAATTTTTTTAACCAGGAAGCCCTGAGTTCCAGGCTTACTTCATCTGCCAAAGGCATCCCAAAGGGAGTGCAGAAGTGCCACAACATGGCTGCTTTCACGGCTTTTCCCTTAGGAAGAACCCTAATACCCGGCTGATTTACCTTCCTAGGGTTACTGTTAGGCTTAGGCCTAGGACTTTTAAAACCAGGAAGCCCTGGGCTCCAGGCACACTGCAGCTGCAAAAGGCATCCCAAGGGGAGCGCAAAAGTGACGCAACTTGGCTGCCACCACTGATATTTCCATGAGACCATCCCGAACCATAGGCTGATTTTCCTTCCTAGGGTTAAGGTTTGAGTTACGTCTAGGGTAAGGGCTCTATTAACCAGAAAGCCCTGAGTTCCAAGAACACAGCAGCTGCGAAGGACTAGCCAAGAAGAGCGCAAAAGTACCACAACATGCCTGCCTCCACAGCTTTTTCCTTGCGGACATGCCTAATTCCTGGCTAATTTGCCTTTCTCGTCTTTGGGTTGGGGTTCGGCCTAGGGCTAGGATTTTTAAAAGCAGGAAGCCCTGAGTTCCAGGCACACTGGAGCTGTGAAAGGCATCCAAAAGGGAGTGCAAAAGTGCCACAACATGGCTGCTTTCACGGCTTTTTCCTTGGCAAGACGCCTAACACCAGGCTGATTTACCTTCCCAGGGTTACTGTTAGGCTTAGGCCTAGGGCTAGGATTTTTGAAACTAGGAAGCCCTGGGCTCCAGGCACACTGCAGCTGTTCAAGGCATCCCAAGGGGAGTACAAAAGTGCAACAACATGGCAGCTTTCACAGCTTTTTCCTTGGCACCATCCCTATACCTAGGCTGATTTATCTGCCTAGGGTTAGGGTTAGGGTTCAGCCTAGGGCTTGGATTTCTTTAACCAGGAAGCCCTGAGTTCCAGGCTTACTTCATCTGCCAAAGGCATCCCAAAGGGAGTGCAGAAGTGCCACAACATGGCTGCTTTCACGGCTTTTCCCTTAGGAAGAACCCTAATACCCGGCTGATTTACCTTCCTAGTGTTACTGTTAGGCTTAGGCCTAGGACTTTTAAAACCAGGAAGCCCTGGGCTCCAGGCACACTGCAGCTGCGAAAGGCATCCCAAGGGGAGCGCAAAAGTGACGCAACTTGGCTGCCACCACTGATATTTCCATGAGACCATCCCGAACCATAGGCTGATTTTCCTTCCTAGGGTTAAGGTTTGAGTTACGCCTAGGGTAAGGCCTCTATTAACCAGAAAGCCCTGAGTTCCAAGAACACAGCAGCTGCGAAGGACTAGCCAAGAAGAGCGCAAAAGTACCACAACATGCCTGCCTCCACAGCTTTTTCCTTGGGGACATGCCTAATTCCTGGCTGATTTGCCTTTCTCGTATTAGGGTTGGGTTCGGCCTAGGGCTAGGATTTTTAAAAGCAGGAAGCCCTGAGTTCCAGGCACACTGCAGCTGTGAAAGGCATCCAAAAGGGAGTGCAAAAGTGCCACAACATGGCTGCTTTCACGGCTTTTTCTTTGGCAAGAAGCCTAACATCAGGCTGATTTACTTTCCCAGGGTTACTGTTAGGCTTAGGCCTAGGGCTAGGATTTTTGAAACTAGGAAGCCCTTAGCTCAAGGCACACTGCAGCTGTTCAAGGCATCCCAAGGGGAGTACAAAAGTGCAACAACATGGCAGCTTTCACAGCTTTTTCCTTGGCACTATCCCTATACCTAGGCTGATTTATCTGCCTAGGGTTAGGGTTAGGGTTCAGCCTAGGGCTTGGATTTCTTTAACCAGGAAGCCCTGAGTTCCAGGCTTACTTCATCTGCCAAAGGCATCCCAAAGGGAGTGCAGAAGTGCCACAACATGTCTGCTTTCACGGCTTTTCCCTTAGGAAGAACCCTAATACCCGGCTGATTTACCTTCCTAGGGTTACTGTTAGGCTTAGGCCTAGGACTTTTAAAACCAGGAAGCCCTGGGCTCCAGGCACACTGCAGCTGCAAAAGGCATCCCAAGGGGAGCGCAAAAGTGACGCAACTTGGCTGCCACCACTGATATTTCCATGAGACCATCCCGAACCATAGGCTGATTTTCCTTCCTAGGGTTAAGGTTTGAGTTACGCCTAGGGTAGGGGTCTATTAACCAGAAAGCCCTGAGTTCCAAGAACACAGCAGCTGCGAAGGACTAGCCAAGAAGAGCGCAAAAGTACCACAACATGCCTGCCTCCACAGCTTTTTCCTTGGGGACATGCCTAATTCCTGGCTGATTTGCCTTTCTCGTCTTAGGGTTGGGGTTCGGCCTAGGGCTAGGATTTTTAAAAGCAGGAAGCCCTGAGTTCCAGGCACACTGGAGCTCTGAAAGGCATCCAAAAGGGAATGCAAAAGTGCCACAACATGGCTGCTTTCACGGCTTTTTCCTTGGCAAGAAGCCTAACATCAGGCTGACTTACTTTCCCAGGGTTACTGTTAGGCTTAGGCCTAGGGCTAGGATTTTTGAAACTAGGAAGCCCTGGGCTCCAGGCACACTGCAGCTGTTCAAGGCATCCCAAGGGGAGTACAAAAGTGCAACAACATGGCAGCTTTCACAGCTTTTTCCTTGGCACCATCCCTATACCTAGGCTGATTTATCTGCCTAGGTTTAGGGTTAGAGTTCAGCCTAGGGCTTGGATTTCTTTAACCAGGAAGCCCTGAGTTCCAGGCTTACTTCATCTGCCAAAGGCATCCCAAAGGGAGTGCAGAAGTGCCACAACATGGCTGCTTTCACGGCTTTTCCCTTAGGAAGAACCCTAATACCCGGCTGATTTACCTTCCTAGGGTTACTGTTAGGCTTAGGCCTAGGACTTTTAAAACCAGGAAGCCCTGGGCTCCAGGCACACTGCAGCTGCAAAAGGCATCCCAAGGGGAGCGCAAAAGTGACGCAACTTGGCTGCCACCACTGATATTTCCATGAGACCATCCCGAACCATAGGCTGATTTTCCTTCCTAGGGTTAAGGTTTGATTTACGCCTAGGGTAAGGGCTCTATTAACCAGAAAGCCCTGAGTTCCAAGAACATAGCAGCTGCGAAGGACTAGCCAAGAAGAGCGCAAAAGTAGCACAACATTCCTGCCTCCACAGCTTTTTCCTTGGGGACATGCCTAATTCCTGGCTGATTTGCCTTTCTCGTCTTAGGGTTGGGGTTCGGCCTAGGGCTAGGATTTTTAAAAGCAGGAAGCCCTGAGTTCCAGGCACACTGGAGCTGTGAAAGGCATCCAAAAGGGAGTGCAAAAGTGCCACAACATGGCTGCTTTCACGGCTTTTTCCTTGGCAAGACGCCTAACACCAGGCTGATTTACCTTCCCAGGGTTACTGTTAGGCTTAGGCCTAGGGCTAGGATTTTTGAAACTAGGAAGCCCTTAGCTCCAGGCACACTGCAGCTGTTCAAGGCATCCCAAGGGGAGTACAAAAGTGCAACAACATGGCAGCTTTCACAGCTTTTTCCTTGGCACCATCCCTATACCTAGGCTGATTTATCTGCCTAGGGTTAGGGTTAGGGTTCAGCCTAGGGCTTGAATTTTTTTAACCAGGAAGCCCTGAGTTCCAGGCTTACTTCATCTGCCAAAGGCATCCCAAAGGGAGTGCAGAAGTGCCACAACATGGCTGCTTTCACGGCTTTTCCCTTAGGAAGAACCCTAATACCCGGCTGATTTACCTTCCTAGGGTTACTGTTAGGCTTAGGCCTAGGACTTTTAAAACCAGGAAGCCCTGGGCTCCAGGCACACTGCAGCTGCAAAAGGCATCCCAAGGGGAGCGCAAAAGTGATGCAACTTGGCTGCCACCACTGATATTTCCATGAGACCATCCCGAACCATAGGCTGATTTTCCTTCCTAGGGTTAAAGTTTGAGTTACGCCTAGGGTAAGGGTTCTATTAACCAGAAAGCCCTGAGTTCCAAGAACACAGCAGCTGCGAAGGACTAGCCAAGAAGAGCGCAAAAGTACCACAACATGCCTGCCTCCACAGCTTTTTCCTTGGGGACATGCCTAATTCCTGGCTGATTTGCCTTTCTCGTCTTAGGGTTGGGGTTCGGCCTAGGGCTAGGATTTTTAAAAGCAGGAAGCCCTGAGTTCCAGGCACACTGGAGCTGTGAAAGGCATCCAAAAGGGAGTGCAAAAGTGCCACAACATGGCTGCTTTCACGGCTTTTTCCTTGGCAAGAAGCCTAACATCAGGCTGATTTACTTTCCCAGGCTTACTGTTAGGCTTAGGCCTAGGGCTAGGATTTTTGAAACTAGGAAGCCCTTAGCTGCAGGCACACTGCAGCTGTTCAAGGCATCCCAAGGGGAGTACAAAAGTGCAACAACATGGCAGCTTTCACAGCTTTTTCCTTGGCACCATCCCTATACCTAGGCTGATTTATCTGCCTAGGGTTAGGGTTAGAGTTCAGCCTAGGGCTTGGATTTCTTTAACCAGGAAGCCCTGACTTCCAGGCTTACTTCATCTGCCAAAGGCATCCCAAAGGGAGTGCAGAAGTGCCACAACATGGCTGCTTTCACGGCTTTTCCCTTAGGAAGAACCCTAATACCCGGCTGATTTACCTTCCTAGGGTTACTGTTAGGCTTAGGCCTAGGACTTTTAAAACCAGGAAGCCCTGGGCTCCAGGCACACTGCAGCTGCAAAAGGCATCCCAAGGGGAGCGCAAAAGTGACGCAACTTGGCTGCCACCACTGATATTTCCATGAGACCATCCCGAACCATAGGCTGATTTTCCTTCCTAGGGTTAAGGTTTGAGTTACGCCTAGGGTAAGGTCTCTATTTACCAGAAAGCCCTGAGTTCCAAGAACACAGCAGCTGCGAAGGACTAGCCAAGAAGAGCGCAAAAGTACCACAACATGCAAAAGGGAGTGCAAAAGTGCCACAACATGGCTGCTTTCACGGCTTTTTCCTTGGCAAGAAGCCTAACATCAGGCTGATTTACTTTCCCAGGGTTACTGTTAGGCTTAGGCCTAGGGCTAGGATTTTTGAAACTAGGAAGCCCTTAGCTCCAGGCACACTGCAGCTGTTGAAGGCATCCCAAGGGGAGTACAAAAGTGCAACAACATGGCAGCTTTCACAGCTTTTTCCTTGGCACCATCCCTATACCTAGGCTGATTTATCTGCCTAGGGTTAGGGTTAGGGTTCAGCCTAGGGCTTGGATTTCTTTAACCAGGAAGCCCTGAGTTCCAGGCTTACTTCATCTGCCAAAGGCATCCCAAAGGGAGTGCAGAAGTGCCACAACATGGCTGCTTTCACGGCTTTTCCCTTAGGAAGAACCCTAATACCCGGCTGATTTACCTTCCTAGGGTTACTGTTAGGCTTAGGCCTAGGACTTTTAAAACCAGGAAGCCCTGGGCTCCAGGCACACTGCAGCTGCAAAAGGCATCCCAAGGGGAGCGCAAAAGTGACGCAACTTGGCTGCCACCACTGATATTTCCATGAGACCATCCCGAACCATAGGCTGATTTTCCTTCCTAGGGTTAAGGTTTGAGTTACGCCTAGGGTAAGGGTTCTATTAACCAGAAAGCCCTGAGTTCCAAGAACACAGCAGCTGCGAAGGACTAGCCAAGAAGAGCGCAAAAGTACCACAACATGCCTGCCTCCACAGCTTTTTCCTTGGGGACATGCCTAATTCCTGGCTGATTTGCCTTTCTCGTCTTAGGGTTGGGGTTCGGCCTAGGGCTAGGATTTTTAAAAGCAGGAAGCCCTGAGTTCCAGGCACACTGGAGCTGTGAAAGGCATCCAAAAGGGAGTGCAAAAGTGCCACAACATGGCTGCTTTCACGGCTTTTTCCTTGGCAAGAAGCCTAACATCAGGCTGATTTACTTTCCCAGGCTTACTGTTAGGCTTAGGCCTAGGGCTAGGATTTTTGAAACTAGGAAGCCCTTAGCTCCAGGCACACTGCAGCTGTTCAAGGCATCCCAAGGGGAGTACAAAAGTGCAACAACATGGCAGCTTTCACAGCTTTTTCCTTGGCACCATCCCTATACCTAGGCTGATTTATCTGCCTAGGGTTAGGGTTAGAGTTCAGCCTAGGGCTTGGATTTCTTTAACCAGGAAGCCCTGAGTTCCAGGCTTACTTCATCTGCCAAAGGCATCCCAAAGGGAGTGCAGAAGTGCCACAACATGGCTGCTTTCACGGCTTTTCCCTTAGGAAGAACCCTAATACCCGGCTGATTTACCTTCCTAGGGTTACTGTTAGGCTTAGGCCTAGGACTTTTAAAACCAGGAAGCCCTGGGCTCCAGGCACACTGCAGCTGCAAAAGGCATCCCAAGGGGAGCGCAAAAGTGACGCAACTTGGCTGCCACCACTGATATTTCCATGAGACCATCCCGAACCATAGGCTGATTTTCCTTCCTAGGGTTAAGGTTTGAGTTACGCCTAGGGTAAGGGTTCTATTAACCAGAAAGCCCTGAGTTCCAAGAACACAGCAGCTGCGAAGGACTAGCCAAGAAGAGCGCAAAAGTAGCACAACATGCCTGCCTCCACAGCTTTTTCCTTGGGGACATGCCTAATTCCTGGCTGATTTGCCTTTCTCGTCTTAGGGTTGGGGTTCGGCCTAGGGCTAGGATTTTTAAAAGCAGGAAGCCCTGAGTTCCAGGCACACTGGAGCTGTGAAAGGCATCCAAAAGGGAGTGCAAAAGTGCCACAACATGGCTGCTTTCACGGCTTTTTCCTTGGCAAGAAGCCTAACATCAGGCTGATTTACTTTCCCAGGGTTACTGTTAGGCTTAGGCCTAGGGCTAGGATTTTTGAAACTAGGAAGCCCTGGGCTCCAGGCACACTGCAGCTGTTCAAGGCATCCCAAGGGGAGTACAAAAGTGCAACAACATGGCAGCTTTCACAGCTTTTTCCTTGGCACCATCCCTATACCTAGGCTGATTTATCTGCCTAGGGTTAGGGTTAGGGTTCAGCCTAGGGCTTGGATTTCTTTAACCAGGAAGCCCTGAGTTCCAGGCTTACTTCATCTGCCAAAGGCATCCCAAAGGGAGTGCAGAAGTGCCACAACATGGCTGCTTTCACGGCTTTTCCCTTAGGAAGAACCCTAATACCCGGCTGATTTACCTTCCTAGGGTTACTGTTAGGCTTAGGCCTAGGACTTTTAAAACCAGGAAGCCCTGGGCTCCAGGCACACTGCAGCTGCAAAAGGCATCCCAAGGGGAGCGCAAAAGTGACGCAACTTGGCTGCCACCACTGATATTTCCATGAGACCATCCCGAACCATAGGCTGATTTTCCTTCCTAGGGTTAAGGTTTGAGTTACGCCTAGGGTAGGGGTCTATTAACCAGAAAGCCCTGAGTTCCAAGAACACAGCAGCTGCGAAGGACTAGCCAAGAAGAGCGCAAAAGTACCACAACATGCCTGCCTCCACAGCTTTTTCCTTGGGGACATGCCTAATTCCTGGCTGATTTGCCTTTCTCGTCTTAGGGTTGGGGTTCGGCCTAGGGCTAGGATTTTTAAAAGCAGGAAGCCCTGAGTTCCAGGCACACTGCAGCTGTGAAAGGCATCCAAAAGGGAGTGCAAAAGTGCCACAACATGGCTGCTTTCACGGCTTTTTCCTTGGCAAGAAGCCTAACATCAGGCTGATTTACTTTCCCAGGCTTACTGTTAGGCTTAGGCCTAGGGCTAGGATTTTTGAAACTAGGAAGCCCTTAGCTCCAGGCACACTGCAGCTGTTCAAGGCATCCCAAGGGGAGTACAAAAGTGCAACAACATGGCAGCTTTCACAGCTTTTTCCTTGGCACCATCCCTATACCTAGGCTGATTTATCTGCCTAGGGTTAGGGTTAGGGTTCAGCCTAGGGCTTGGATTTTTTTAACCAGGAAGCCCTGAGTTCCAGGCTTACTTCATCTGCCAAAGGCATCCCAAAGGGAGTGCAGAAGTGCCACAACATGGCTGCTTTCACGGCTTTTCCCTTAGGAAGAACCCTAATACCCGGCTGATTTACCTTCCTAGGGTTACTGTTAGGCTTAGGCCTAGGACTTTTAAAACCAGGAAGCCCTGGGCTCCAGGCACACTGCAGCTGCAAAAGGCATCCCAAGGGGAGCGCAAAAGTGACGCAACTTGGCTGCCACCACTGATATTTCCATGAGACCATCCCGAACCATAGGCTGATTTTCCTTCCTAGGGTTAAAGTTTGAGTTACGCCTAGGGTAAGGGTTCTATTAACCAGAAAGCCCTGAGTTCCAAGAACACAGCAGCTGCGAAGGACTAGCCAAGAAGAGCGCAAAAGTACCACAACATGCCTGCCTCCACAGCTTTTTCCTTGGGGACATGCCTAATTCCTGGCTGATTTGCCTTTCTCGTCTTAGGGTTGGGGTTCGGCCTAGGGCTAGGATTTTTAAAAGCAGGAAGCCCTGAGTTCCAGGCACACTGCAGCTGTGAAAGGCATCCAAAAGGGAGTGCAAAAGTGCCACAACATGGCTGCTTTCACGGCTTTTTCCTTGGCAAGAAGCCTAACATCAGGCTGATTTACTTTCCCAGGGTTACTGTTAGGCTTAGGCCTAGGGCTAGGATTTTTGAAACTAGGAAGCCCTTAGCTCCAGGCACACTGCAGCTGTTCAAGGCATCCCAAGGGGAGTACAAAAGTGCAACAACATGGCAGCTTTCACAGCTTTTTCCTTGGCACCATCCCTATACCTAGGCTGATTTATCTGCCTAGGGTTAGGGTTAGAGTTCAGCCTAGGGCTTGGATTTCTTTAACCAGGAAGCCCTGAGTTCCAGGCTTACTTCATCTGCCAAAGGCATCCCAAAGGGAGTGCAGAAGTGCCACAACATGGCTGCTTTCACGGCTTTTCCCTTAGGAAGAACCCTAATACCCGGCTGATTTACCTTCCTAGGGTTACTGTTAGGCTTAGGCCTAGGACTTTCAAAACCAGGAAGCCCTGGGCTCCAGGCACACTGCAGCTGCAAAAGGCATCCCAAGGGGAGCGCAAAAGTGACGCAACTTGGCTGCCACCACTGATATTTCCATGAGACCATCCCGAACCATAGGCTGATTTTCCTTCCTAGGGTTAAGGTTTGAGTTACGCCTAGGGTAAGGGTTCTATTAACCAGAAAGCCCTGAGTTCCAAGAACACAGCAGCTGCGAAGGACTAGCCAAGAAGAGCGCAAAAGTACCACAACATGCCTGCCTCCACAGCTTTTTCCTTGGGGACATGCCTAATTCCTGGCTGATTTGCCTTTCTCGTCTTAGGGTTGGGGTTAGGCCTAGGGCTAGGATTTTTAAAAGCAGGAAGCCCTGAGTTCCAGGCACACTGGAGCTGTGAAAGGCATCCAAAAGGGAATGCAAAAGTGCCACAACATGGCTGCTTTCACGGCTTTTTCCTTGGGAAGAAGCCTAACACCAGGCTGACTTACTTTCCCAGGGTTACTGTTAGGCTTAGGCCTAGGGCTAGGATTTTTGAAACTAGGAAGCCCTGGGCTCCAGGCACACTGCAGCTGTTCAAGGCATCCCAAGGGGAGTACAAAAGTGCAACAACATGGCAGCTTTCACAGCTTTTTCCTTGGCACCATCCCTATACCTAGGCTGATTTATCTGCCTAGGGTTAGGGTTAGGGTTCAGCCTAGGGCTTGGATTTCTTTAACCAGGAAGCCCTGAGTTCCAGGCTTACTTCATCTGCCAAAGGCATCCCAAAGGGAGTGCAGAAGTGCCACAACATGGCTGCTTTCACGGCTTTTCCCTTAGGAAGAACCCTAATACCCGGCTGATTTACCTTCCTAGGGTTACTGTTAGGCTTAGGCCTAGGACTTTTAAAACCAGGAAGCCCTGGGCTCCAGGCACACTGCAGCTGCAAAAGGCATCCCAAGGGGAGCGCAAAAGTGACGCAACTTGGCTGCCACCACTGATATTTCCATGAGACCATCCCGAACCATAGGCTGATTTTCCTTCCTAGGGTTAAGGTTTGAGTTACGCCTAGGGTAAGGGTTCTATTAACCAGAAAGCCCTGAGTTCCAAGAACACAGCAGCTGCGAAGGACTAGCCAAGAAGAGCGCAAAAGTACCACAACATGCCTGCCTCCACAGCTTTTTCCTTGGGGACATGCCTAATTCCTGGCTGATTTGCCTTTCTCGTCTTAGGGTTGGGGTTCGGCCTAGGGCTAGGATTTTTAAAAGCAGGAAGCCCTGAGTTCCAGGCACACTGGAGCTGTGAAAGGCATCCAAAAGGGAGTGCAAAAGTGCCACAACATGGCTGCTTTCACGGCTTTTTCCTTGGCAAGAAGCCTAACATCAGGCTGATTTACTTTCCCAGGCTTACTGTTAGGCTTAGGCCTAGGGCTAGGATTTTTGAAACTAGGAAGCCCTTAGCTCCAGGCGCACTGCAGCTGTTCAAGGCATCCCAAGGGGAGTACAAAAGTGCAACAACATGGCAGCTTTCACAGCTTTTTCCTTGGCACCATCCCTATACCTAGGCTGATTTATCTGCCTAGGGTTAGGGTTAGAGTTCAGCCTAGGGCTTGGATTTCTTTAACCAGGAAGCCCTGACTTCCAGGCTTACTTCATCTGCCAAAGGCATCCCAAAGGGAGTGCAGAAGTGCCACAACATGGCTGCTTTCACGGCTTTTCCCTTAGGAAGAACCCTAATACCCGGCTGATTTACCTTCCTAGGGTTACTGTTAGGCTTAGGCCTAGGACTTTTAAAACCAGGAAGCCCTGGGCTCCAGGCACACTGCAGCTGCAAAAGGCATCCCAAGGGGAGCGCAAAAGTGACGCAACTTGGCTGCCACCACTGATATTTCCATGAGACCATCCCGAACCATAGGCTGATTTTCCTTCCTAGGGTTAAGGTTTGAGTTACGCCTAGGGTAAGGGTTCTATTAACCAGAAAGCCCTGAGTTCCAAGAACACAGCAGCTGCGAAGGACTAGCCAAGAAGAGCGCAAAAGTACCACAACATGCCTGCCTCCACAGCTTTTTCCTTGGGGACATGCCTAATTCCTGGCTGATTTGCCTTTCTCGTCTTAGGGTTGGGGTTCGGCCTAGGGCTAGGATTTTTAAAATCAGGAAGCCCTGAGTTCCAGGCACACTGGAGCTGTGAAAGGCATCCAAAAGGGAGTGCAAAAGTGCCACAACATGGCTGCTTTCACGGCTTTTTCCTTGGCAAGACGCCTAACACCAGGCTGATTTACCTTCCCAGGGTTACTGTTAGGCTTAGGCCTAGGGCTAGGATTTTTAAAACTAGGAAGCCCTTAGCTCCAGGCACACTGCAGCTGTTCAAGGCATCCCAAGGGGAGTACAAAAGTGCAACAACATGGCAGCTTTCACAGCTTTTTCCTTGGCACCATCCCTATACCTAGGCTGATTTATCTGCCTAGGGTTAGGGTTAGGGTTCAGCCTAGGGCTTGGATTTCTTTAACCAGGAAGCCCTGAGTTCCAGGCTTACTTCATCTGCCAAAGGCATCCCAAAGGGAGTGCAGAAGTGCCACAACATGGCTGCTTTCACGGCTTTTCCCTTAGGAAGAACCCTAATACCCGGCTGATTTACCTTCCTAGGGTTACTGTTAGGCTTAGGCCTAGGACTTTTAAAACCAGGAAGCCCTGGGCTCCAGGCACACTGCAGCTGCAAAAGGCATCCCAAGGGGAGCGCAAAAGTGACGCAACTTGGCTGCCACCACTGATATTTCCATGAGACCATCCCGAACCATAGGCTGATTTTCCTTCCTAGGGTTAAGGTTTGAGTTACGCCTAGGGTAAGGGTTCTATTAACCAGAAAGCCCTGAGTTCCAAGAACACAGCAGCTGCGAAGGACTAGCCAAGAAGAGCGCAAAAGTACCACAACATGCCTGCCTCCACAGCTTTTTCCTTGGGGACATGCCTAATTCCTGGCTGATTTGCCTTTCTCGTCTTAGGGTTGGGGTTCGGCCTAGGGCTAGGATTTTTAAAAGCAGGAAGCCCTGAGTTCCAGGCACACTGGAGCTGTGAAAGGCATCCAAAAGGGAGTGCAAAAGTGCCACAACATGGCTGCTTTCACGGCTTTTTCCTTGGCAAGAAGCCTAACATCAGGCTGATTTACTTTCCCAGGGTTACTGTTAGGCTTAGGCCTAGGGCTAGGATTTTTGAAACTAGGAAGCCCTTAGCTCCAGGCGCACTGCAGCTGTTCAAGGCATCCCAAGGGGAGTACAAAAGTGCAACAACATGGCAGCTTTCACAGCTTTTTCCTTGGCACCATCCCTATACCTAGGCTGATTTATCTGCCTAGGGTTAGGGTTAGGGTTCAGCCTAGGGCTTGGATTTTTTTAACCAGGAAGCCCTGAGTTCCAGGCTTACTTCATCTGCCAAAGGCATCCCAAAGGGAGTGCAGAAGTGCCACAACATGGCTGCTTTCACGGCTTTTCCCTTAGGAAGAACCCTAATACCCGGCTGATTTACCTTCCTAGGGTTACTGTTAGGCTTAGGCCTAGGACTTTTAAAACCAGGAAGCCCTGGGCTCCAGGCACACTGCAGCTGCAAAAGGCATCCCAAGGGGAGCGCAAAAGTGACGCAACTTGGCTGCCACCACTGATATTTCCATGAGACCATCCCGAACCATAGGCTGATTTTCCTTCCTAGGGTTAAAGTTTGAGTTACGCCTAGGGTAAGGGTTCTATTAACCAGAAAGCCCTGAGTTCCAAGAACACAGCAGCTGCGAAGGACTAGCCAAGAAGAGCGCAAAAGTACCACAACATGCCTGCCTCCACAGCTTTTTCCTTGGGGACATGCCTAATTCCTGGCTGATTTGCCTTTCTCGTCTTAGGGTTGGGGTTCGGCCTAGGGCTAGGATTTTTAAAAGCAGGAAGCCCTGAGTTCCAGGCACACTGGAGCTGTGAAAGGCATCCAAAAGGGAATGCAAAAGTGCCACAACATGGCTGCTTTCACGGCTTTTTCCTTGGGAAGAAGCCTAACACCAGGCTGACTTACTTTCCCAGGGTTACTGTTAGGCTTAGGCCTAGGGCTAGGATTTTTGAAACTAGGAAGCCCTTAGCTCCAGGCGCACTGCAGCTGTTCAAGGCATCCCAAGGGGAGTACAAAAGTGCAACAACATGGCAGCTTTCACAGCTTTTTCCTTGGCACCATCCCTATACCTAGGCTGATTTATCTGCCTAGGGTTAGGGTTAGGGTTCAGCCTAGGGCTTGGATTTCTTTAACCAGGAAGCCCTGAGTTCCAGGCTTACTTCATCTGCCAAAGGCATCCCAAAGGGAGTGCAGAAGTGCCACAACATGGCTGCTTTCACGGCTTTTCCCTTAGGAAGAACCCTAATACCCGGCTGATTTACCTTCCTAGGGTTACTGTTAGGCTTAGGCCTAGGACTTTTAAAACCAGGAAGCCCTGGGCTCCAGGCACACTGCAGCTGCAAAAGGCATCCCAAGGGGAGCGCAAAAGTGACGCAACTTGGCTGCCACCACTGATATTTCCATGAGACCATCCCGAACCATAGGCTGATTTTCCTTCCTAGGGTTAAGGTTTGAGTTACGCCTAGGGTAAGGGTTCTATTAACCAGAAAGCCCTGAGTTCCAAGAACACAGCAGCTGCGAAGGACTAGCCAAGAAGAGCGCAAAAGTACCACAACATGCCTGCCTCCACAGCTTTTTCCTTGGGGACATGCCTAATTCCTGGCTGATTTGCCTTTCTCGTCTTAGGGTTGGGGTTCGGCCTAGGGCTAGGATTTTTAAAAGCAGGAAGCCCTGAGTTCCAGGCACACTGGAGCTGTGAAAGGCATCCAAAAGGGAGTGCAAAAGTGCCACAACATGGCTGCTTTCACGGCTTTTTCCTTGGCAAGAAGCCTAACATCAGGCTGATTTACTTTCCCAGGGTTACTGTTAGGCTTAGGCCTAGGGCTAGGATTTTTGAAACTAGGAAGCCCTTAGCTTCAGGCACACTGCAGCTGTTCAAGGCATCCCAAGGGGAGTACAAAAGTGCAACAACATGGCAGCTTTCACAGCTTTTTCCTTGGCACCATCCCTATACCTAGGCTGATTTATCTGCCTAGGGTTAGGGTTAGGGTTCAGCCTAGGGCTTGGATTTCTTTAACCAGGAAGCCCTGAGTTCCAGGCTTACTTCATCTGCCAAAGGCATCCCAAAGGGAGTGCAGAAGTGCCACAACATGGCTGCTTTCACGGCTTTTCCCTTAGGAAGAACCCTAATACCCGGCTGATTTACCTTCCTAGGGTTACTGTTAGGCTTAGGCCTAGGACTTTTAAAACCAGGAAGCCCTGGGCTCCAGGCACACTGCAGCTGCAAAAGGCATCCCAAGGGGAGCGCAAAAGTGACGCAACTTGGCTGCCACCACTGATATTTCCATGAGACCATCCCGAACCATAGGCTGATTTTCCTTCCTAGGGTTAAAGTTTGAGTTACGCCTAGGGTAAGGGTTCTATTAACCAGAAAGCCCTGAGTTCCAAGAACACAGCAGCTGCGAAGGACTAGCCAAGAAGAGCGCAAAAGTACCACAACATGCCTGCCTCCACAGCTTTTTCCTTGGGGACATGCCTAATTCATGGCTGATTTGCCTTTCTCGTCTTAGGGTTGGGGTTCGGCCTAGGGCTAGGATTTTTAAAAGCAGGAAGCCCTGAGTTCCAGGCACACTGGAGCTGTGAAAGGCATCCAAAAGGGAGTGCAAAAGTGCCACAACATGGCTGCTTTCACGGCTTTTTCCTTGGCAAGAAGCCTAACATCAGGCTGATTTACTTTCCCAGGGTTACTGTTAGGCTTAGGCCTAGGGCTAGGATTTTTGAAACTAGGAAGCCCTTAGCTCCAGGCGCACTGCAGCTGTTCAAGGCATCCCAAGGGGAGTACAAAAGTGCAACAACATGGCAGCTTTCACAGCTTTTTCCTTGGCACCATCCCTATACCTAGGCTGATTTATCTGCCTAGGGTTAGGGTTAGAGTTCAGCCTAGGGCTTGGATTTCTTTAACCAGGAAGCCCTGACTTCCAGGCTTACTTCATCTGCCAAAGGCATCCCAAAGGGAGTGCAGAAGTGCCACAACATGGCTGCTTTCACGGCTTTTCCCTTAGGAAGAACCCTAATACCCGGCTGATTTACCTTCCTAGGGTTACTGTTAGGCTTAGGCCTAGGACTTTTAAAACCAGGAAGCCCTGGGCTCCAGGCACACTGCAGCTGCAAAAGGCATCCCAAGGGGAGCGCAAAAGTGACGCAACTTGGCTGCCACCACTGATATTTCCATGAGACCATCCCGAACCATAGGCTGATTTTCCTTCCTAGGCTTAAGGTTTGAGTTACGCCTAGGCTAAGGGTTCTATTAACCAGAAAGCCCTGAGTTCCAAGAACACAGCAGCTGCGAAGGACTAGCCAAGAAGAGCGCAAAAGTACCACAACATGCCTGCCTCCACAGCTTTTTCCTTGGGGACATGCCTAATTCCTGGCTGATTTGCCTTTCTCGTCTTAGGGTTGGGGTTCGGCCTAGGGCTAGGATTTTTAAAAGCAGGAAGCCCTGAGTTCCAGGCACACTGGAGCTGTGAAAGGCATCCAAAAGGGAGTGCAAAAGTGCCACAACATGGCTGCTTTCACGGCTTTTTCCTTGGCAAGAAGCCTAACATCAGGCTGATTTACTTTCCCAGGCTTACTGTTAGGCTTAGGCCTAGGGCTAGGATTTTTGAAACTAGGAAGCCCTTAGCTCCAGGCACACTGCAGCTGTTCAAGGCATCCCAAGGGGAGTACAAAAGTGCAACAACATGGCAGCTTTCACAGCTTTTTCCTTGGCACCATCCCTATACCTAGGCTGATTTATCTGCCTAGGGTTAGGGTTAGGGTTCAGCCTAGGGCTTGGATTTCTTTAACCAGGAAGCCCTGAGTTCCAGGCTTACTTCATCTGCCAAAGGCATCCCAAAGGGAGTGCAGAAGTGCCACAACATGGCTGCTTTCACGGCTTTTCCCTTAGGAAGAACCCTAATACCCGGCTGATTTACCTTCCTAGGGTTACTGTTAGGCTTAGGCCTAGGACTTTTAAAACCAGGAAGCCCTGGGCTCCAGGCACACTGCAGCTGCAAAAGGCATCCCAAGGGGAGCGCAAAAGTGACGCAACTTGGCTGCCACCACTGATATTTCCATGAGACCATCCCGAACCATAGGCTGATTTTCCTTCCTAGGGTTAAGGTTTGAGTTACGCCTAGGGTAAGGGTTCTATTAACCAGAAAGCCCTGAGTTCCAAGAACACAGCAGCTGCGAAGTACTAGCCAAGAAGAGCGCAAAAGTACCACAACATGCCTGCCTCCACAGCTTTTTCCTTGGGGACATGCCTAATTCCTGGCTGATTTGCCTTTCTCGTCTTAGGGTTGGGGTTCGGCCTAGGGCTAGGATTTTTAAAAGCAGGAAGCCCTGAGTTCCAGGCACACTGCAGCTGTGAAAGGCATCCAAAAGGGAGTGCAAAAGTGCCACAACATGGCTGCTTTCACGGCTTTTTCCTTGGCAAGAAGCCTAACATCAGGCTGATTTACTTTCCCAGGGTTACTGTTAGGCTTAGGCCTAGGGCTAGGATTTTTGAAACTAGGAAGCCCTTAGCTCCAGGCACACTGCAGCTGTTCAAGGCATCCCAAGGGGAGTACAAAAGTGCAACAACATGGCAGCTTTCACAGCTTTTTCCTTGGCACCATCCCTATACCTAGGCTGATTTATCTGCCTAGGGTTAGGGTTAGGGTTCAGCCTAGGGCTTGAATTTCTTTAACCAGGAAGCCCTGAGTTCCAGGCTTACTTCATCTGCCAAAGGCATCCCAAAGGGAGTGCAGAAGTGCCACAACATGGCTGCTTTCACGGCTTTTCCCTTAGGAAGAACCCTAATACCCGGCTGATTTACCTTCCTAGGGTTACTGTTAGGCTTAGGCCTAGGACTTTTAAAACCAGGAAGCCCTGGGCTCCAGGCACACTGCAGCTGCAAAAGGCATCCCAAGGGGAGCGCAAAAGTGACGCAACTTGGCTGCCACCACTGATATTTCCATGAGACCATCCCGAACCATAGGCTGATTTTCCTTCCTAGGGTTAAAGTTTGAGTTACGCCTAGGGTAAGGGTTCTATTAACCAGAAAGCCCTGAGTTCCAAGAACACAGCAGCTGCGAAGGACTAGCCAAGAAGAGCGCAAAAGTACCACAACATGCCTGCCTCCACAGCTTTTTCCTTGGGGACATGCCTAATTCCTGGCTGATTTGCCTTTCTCGTCTTAGGGTTGGGGTTCGGCCTAGGGCTAGGATTTTTAAAAGCAGGAAGCCCTGAGTTCCAGGCACACTGGAGCTGTGAAAGGCATCCAAAAGGGAGTGCAAAAGTGCCACAACATGGCTGCTTTCACGGCTTTTTCCTTGGCAAGAAGCCTAACATCAGGCTGATTTACTTTCCCAGGGTTACTGTTAGGCTTAGGCCTAGGGCTAGGATTTTTGAAACTAGGAAGCCCTTAGCTCCAGGCACACTGCAGCTGTTCAAGGCATCCCAAGGGGAGTACAAAAGTGCAACAACATGGCAGCTTTCACAGCTTTTTCCTTGGCACCATCCCTATACCTAGGCTGATTTATCTGCCTAGGGTTAGGGTTAGAGTTCAGCCTAGGGCTTGGATTTCTTTAACCAGGAAGCCCTGAGTTCCAGGCTTACTTCATCTGCCAAAGGCATCCCAAAGGGAGTGCAGAAGTGCCACAACATGGCTGCTTTCACGGCTTTTCCCTTAGGAAGAACCCTAATACCGGGCTGATTTACCTTCCTAGGGTTACTGTTAGGCTTAGGCCTAGGACTTTTAAAACCAGGAAGCCCTGGGCTCCAGGCACACTGCAGCTGCAAAAGGCATCCCAAGGGGAGCGCAAAAGTGACGCAACTTGGCTGCCACCACTGATATTTCCATGAGACCATCCCGAACCATAGGCTGATTTTCCTTCCTAGGGTTAAGGTTTGAGTTACGCCTAGGCTAAGGGTTCTATTAACCAGAAAGCCCTGAGTTCCAAGAACACAGCAGCTGCGAAGGACTAGCCAAGAAGAGCGCAAAAGTACCACAACATGCCTGCCTCCACAGCTTTTTCCTTGGGGACATGCCTAATTCCTGGCTGATTTGCCTTTCTCGTCTTAGGGTTGGGGTTCGGCCTAGGGCTAGGATTTTTAAAAGCAGGAAGCCCTGAGTTCCAGGCACACTGGAGCTGTGAAAGGCATCCAAAAGGGGAGTGCAAAAGTGCCACAACATGGCTGCTTTCACGGCTTTTTCCTTGGCAAGAAGCCTAACATCAGGCTGATTTACTTTCCCAGGCTTACTGTTAGGCTTAGGCCTAGGGCTAGGATTTTTGAAACTAGGAAGCCCTTAGCTCCAGGCGCACTGCAGCTGTTCAAGGCATCCCAAGGGGAGTACAAAAGTGCAACAACATGGCAGCTTTCACAGCTTTTTCCTTGGCACCATCCCTATACCTAGGCTGATTTATCTGCCTAGGGTTAGGGTTAGGGTTCAGCCTAGGGCTTGGATTTTTTTAACCAGGAAGCCCTGAGTTCCAGGCTTACTTCATCTGCCAAAGGCATCCCAAAGGGAGTGCAGAAGTGCCACAACATGGCTGCTTTCACGGCTTTTCCCTTAGGAAGAACCCTAATACCCGGCTGATTTACCTTCCTAGGGTTACTGTTAGGCTTAGGCCTAGGACTTTTAAAACCAGGAAGCCCTGGGCTCCAGGCACACTGCAGCTGCAAAAGGCATCCCAAGGGGAGCGCAAAAGTGACGCAACTTGGCTGCCACCACTGATATTTCCATGAGACCATCCCGAACCATAGGCTGATTTTCCTTCCTAGGGTTAAGGTTTGAGTTACGCCTAGGGTAAGGGTTCTATTAACCAGAAAGCCCTGAGTTCCAAGAACACAGCAGCTGCGAAGGACTAGCCAAGAAGAGCGCAAAAGTACCACAACATGCCTGCCTCCACAGCTTTTTCTTGGGGACATGCCTAATTCCTGGCTGATTTGCCTTTCTCGTCTTAGGGTTGGGGTTCGGCCTAGGGCTAGGATTTTTAAAAGCAGGAAGCCCTGAGTTCCAGGCACACTGGAGCTGTGAAAGGCATCCAAAAGGGAGT